>NC_143557.1:41894000-42044875 GCF_054136105.1 Typopeltis vanoorti
GGGAGGGGGGTTGTGGTTTACAGGTTTTAGTATTTTTTGGATTTTTTTGGGGTTGTAGCCATTGGCTAAGAAAGTGTTGAGGATGTGGTTTAGTTCCATAGTCAGGGCCTTGTCATCTGAGCAGATTAATTTTGCCCTGTTAAATAGTGTTTTTATCACCCCATATTGTTGTGAGGGGGGGGGGGATTGCTGGTGAATGTATCTGCCAGTGTGGGTGGGTTTTCTGTAAACAGAGAAAACCAAAGATCCATCAAGCTGGCGGGTGATTAAAGTGTCTAGGAAGGGGAGGGTGTTGTTTTCCTCTTTTTCTAAGGTGAACTGGACTCTGGGATGTTGGTTGTTTAAGTGTGTTAGGAAGGAGTGGAGTGTATCTGAGCCATGTGGCCAAATAGCAAACACATCATCCACATAACGAAGCCAAATAGTGGGTTTTTGTGGGGCGGAGTTTAAGGCTTTCTCTTCAAATGTCTCCATAAAGAAATTGGCCAAGGGTGGGGAAAGTGGTGAACCCATGGCTGTCCCCTCTATCTGTTTGTAGAACTTTCCTTGCCAAACGAAATAGCCTGAGTTCATTGTGAACTGAAATAGGGCTGAGATATCGGGAGGAAACTTGGCTTGGATGAGCTCAAAGGTTTCTTTGAGTGGGACATTAGTGAATAGGGAGGAGACGTCAAAACTGACCATTATGTCAGTGTGTTGGAGTGTGAGGTTTTCTATACTGGCTTTAAAGTGGGCCGAGTTTTTTATGTTTGATGGTGTGTTGCCAGTGTAGTGTGTGAGCGTTTTGGCTAAATGTTTGGCTAATTTATATGTGGGGGAATCAATGCCATCCACTATGGGACGTAATGGCACATTTTGTTTATGTATTTTTGGGAGTCCATATAATCGGGGGGGTCTAGAGTTATAAGGTTTAAGTTTGTTGGTGACTTCCTTAAGGAGTCTGTGGATAGTTCTGATCTGAGAGTTGGTCGGATTATATTCAATGGGGAGGTAAGTAGTACGGTCTCGTATTAAAGAATTTAGCTTACCTTTGTAGTCTTTTTGATTGAGTACCACAGTGGAGCTTCCCTTATCAGCTTTGGTGATTACTATTTTTTTGTTGTTTTTTAATTCTTGTAGGGCTGTATATTCGTTTTTGGATGAGTTGGATTTTGGAGGTTTGGCTTTCGTGAGAACACCGACTGTCAATTCCGTAAATTAATTACCAGTTATCCATATACTGCAGTTATCACATCTTTTATGCCTGATCTCTTTCTTAGTTCTGTGTTTCTAACATGTTTCATTATGCTGATGTTACAAATCCTGCATTCTGTTGTGCACTGCATTATTCTGAGAGTCTCTTCTTCTTTTCTTGTCGTATTCTTCCATGTTTCTGATCTATATGTGAGTGATGGAAGAATGTCACTATTAAATAGTTTTGCCTTCGCAGAGATGTCAAGATTTGGATCAGTAAGTGTTTCTTTTAGTCTGTTGAATGATAGCCATGCAGCTTTCTTTTTTTTTTTTTTTGCTAGTTCTTCAGATAAATCGTTATTCATTTTTATTGTTTATCCTAAGTAATTGTAGGAGTCAACTTGTTCTATAGGGATGTTATCAATACATAGGTGACTGTTATCCATTTTGTTTTTTCTAGATTCATTTCTAAGTCTATCTTACTGCTGTTTGTGTATATTTTTTCACCCGTTTCTTCGTCTTTTGGGGTATCGGTACTAGATCATCGGCAAACATAAGGATTTGTAATTTTTCACCATCTGTGCTTATTCCTCCGTTTAATTAGGTCTGTTTTTTTCAAAATATATTCTAAAGTGCTGGTAAATAGATTTGGGGAGAAAACTTCGCCTCGATGGACCCGACTCCTCTCTTTATATTTATAGGTTGATCAAATAGAGTTATTTGTGTGGTCTGATTTTTGTTAATTTCTTTTATCATGTGGATGTAAGTAGGGTCCACATTTATTTCCAGTAAGGCACTGATGACTGTATTGCGTTCTATGGTATCAAATGCTTTTTTTAAAATCAATAAAGAGGAAACATAGAGGGATTCAATATTCTCTGCATTTTTCTGTTAGTTGTGAAATGGCCTGGATATGATCTATTGTGGAGAAGCCTCTTCTGAATCATGGTAGCTCTCTACTGGAGTTGGTCTTCGAGAGTGTTTTGGATTCTGTTCAGTATTACTCTGTTCATGATTTTATATATGTGAGAGAGTAGACAGATTGGAGGATAGTTTTTTATGTCTTCCTTGTTCCCTTTTTTGAATAGAAGTATGGTTTTTGGGGTCTTCCATTCCTCTGGAATCTTTCTTTGAAGTACCACGTGAATCTGGCAGCCAACGCTTTGAAAATAATTGGTCCACCTTGTTGGATTTCTTCAGCCTTAACATGATCAAGTCCTGAGGCTTTACCTTTACTCATTTTCTTAAGGCATGTTCTATTTCTTCTGGAAGTACATCTGGTATTGGTTTTGGAATGATAGATTCTAAAACTTGGCACTTAGTTGCATAGGGATCATTATAAAAATTCTGCACAACTTCTATCCTTTTTCTATTAGTATTGTTTTTCTCCATTTTGATCCTGTAAAGCAGATGGAATTAACTGTTTAAAATTTAAGTCTTTCTCTATTTTTTTCAGGCTGGTTTTTGTCTGCACTGCTTCTCTTAGTTTTTGTATCCTGAAAGCTTTGTAGTCTTCTGGAATTCTTTTCCTTAGTAATTTACAGATAATTTTGTATTTTAGAAAATTTTCTTCAGTTCTTTTCTCATTTTCAGTAGTTCTATAGTTTGAGGTGAGAGTCGTTCTCTTTTCTTTTGTTTCACAGGAATTTCTGATTTTTTCTTGCACTCATTAAATTTATTAATAAAGTCAATATAGTCATCATTTATGTAACAGTTCTTAATAATCCATTTGGTCTCGTGTGTGTAATTTCTGAACTAGTGGTAGTCTATTTGTTGGGGTTGTCTTTTGTAGTTTGATGTTGCCCTGATATGTTGTTCTTTTTTTGGTCTATTCTTATAATGGCTCTGAGGAGACTGTTCAGAATCTATGTTGAAGTATGTTTCGCCTATTGTACCAACATTTTGTACCAGTCTTTTACAGTCTGTTAAAAAGTCAATTTAATTTTTTGTGTCTCCATTCGGTGATTGCCAAGTCCATCTTCTTCCTGGGCGTTTGTTGAAAAAAGTGTTCATGATAAAGAGTTGTTCAGCTGCAGCAAATTCAGCTAATCTCTCTCCTCTTTTATTTCTTTCTCCCAGGCCATGTGGTCCTATAAACTTTTCATTTTCTTTTCCACCAACGAATGTGTATGTTGACTTGTAATTTAATGCCTGTTCAAGATTCATGTAAAATATTTCTGTTTCTTGATTATCAGCTGCAGATGTTGGAGCATAGCAGAATATTAATTTTATTATTATATTGTTCTCTATTCCAATCACGAGTACACTTATTCTTTCAGATATGATGTTACAAGAAAGATCGACTTGGTGAGCTTAGATTTAACAATGAAGCCCACTATGCCTTGTAAGATTGGTAATCTTGTATTCTCTTTTCTATTGAGTGTCCAGTTTGTCTGAAGTAATAACAATGACAGTCACAAGGAACTTGGTAGACACTAGAAGAGACAAAGGGGAACATTTATCTTGGAAGATGGAAACCATGATAATAATTAGTTGATAGGAAGAAAAATAGTCACTAAATTGCATTCTTCTTGGAAAAAAATCAATGGACACCATAGTGTGAAGAACAAAAAGCCATGATGCTCACCTTAATAAGATGTAGGACCTACTTTTGCTGATCCTACAGGGCATACTTTCCACAAGTGTACAATAACAATGAATGGAATTTTGAACCATTCTTCCTGTAGGCATGTAACTGAGGTCCTAAACTGTTGTGGTGCAGATGTCCCTTGACCTCACTCAACCCTCCAGTTCATCCCACAGATGTTCAGTAGGGTTGAAATCAGTGCTCTGTGGAGGCCAGTCAAGTTTGTGGACATGAACGCCACCACACATGACATGGTGCATTGTCTTGCTGAAAGAGACAATGGTCAGTTCTGTAGAAATGTCACAAAGTAGGAAAGCATTGCATTGTCCAAAATGTTCAGATACTTCTCAGAGTTCAATGTTTGTGGCACCACAAACAGAGGTCCAATGCCAAAGCAGGAAAAACAGGACCATACCATCACATCACCACCTCCAAATTTCATAGTAGTTGGGGTTACACACTCTGGTAAGAGATGTTCACTGAGTATCTGCCACACTCACCCATCTGCTCAGTAGTGGGTGTAGCATGATTTGTTACTCCTTAACACAGCTTCCATGTCAACTGTGTACACTCTTTGCACCACTGAAGATGATACTGCATGTTGGTTTGGGTAATGTGGACTTGCATATTGTGGTCCTACCATGTTGTGAGCCTCAGTTCTGAATGTTTTTGTCCAGATTCGTGTTCTAGTCAATCCCAGAATTCTGCATTCGACGTGTCAGCTGAAGAATGGTGGCAGTCACGTTCAATAAGTGTGTTGGTCCTACCACAGAAACCTCACTTCTGAATGCTTTTGTGCCGATTCATGTTCTAGTTGATTCCCAGAACTCTGCATTCAACGTGTCAGCTGAAGAATGGTGGTTTTTACATATTATCCTTTGTAGCACCCTACAGTCATGTTCAATAAGTGTGTTGGTCCTACCACAGAAACCTCACTTCTGAATGCTTTTGTGCCGATTCATGTTCTAGTTGATTCCCAGAACTCTGCATTCAATGTGTCATCCAACAAATGATGGCTTCTACACATTATTTTTTGTAGCACCCTACAGTCACGTTCCATGAGTGTGGTCGGTTGTCCACTGCAGGTTGCACTTGCAGTTGACTCCCCTATGCTTCCATCTCCGTATGGTATCACTCATTGGACCTGGGATGGTATAATTTGTCAACAATTTGCTGAACAGATAGGTCTGCAACATGACATCCTATCTCCTCTTCAAACTCCATCAGTTCGCTTCTTCATAGCCATTCACCCAGACACAGTTGCATTGACTTGGGAGCATCATACTCTTCTAATTTATCATCATCATCATCATCAAATTCCTGCTATGTACCCTCAAGGGGTTTACAGGATATGACAGTACTACATGAAAAAATTACATCATTACTAACTTCCTATCTACAATTTTCCTCCAAATCAGTCTGTTACTTGTCAAGACTCCAACATTATCAGATCTTATATTTCTGTCGTCTAAGGCACTTTGTACCGTATCAATCCACCTATATCTTGGTCTTCCTCTGGGTCGTTTTCCTGCCAACATGGCAGAGAACACTTATTTTGCTAATCTTTCCTCTCCCATTCTATTTAAGTGACCATACCACCTGGGATTAGCTATGCTAATGCATTCCTGGATGCTGACAATATCAAGTTCTTTCCTAATATCCTCATTTTTAATATGATATTGCCATTGATGCCATCTGTTCACGCCTCTAATCTTTCTCAGGACTCTCATATCTGCGGTCTCTAGTCTTTGGTGAAGTGTTTTACTTCTGACCCAGCTCTCAGATCCATAAGTTAAAACTGGTTTGAACACTGTCTTGTATACAGCTAATTTAGTGTTCCGACTAATTTCTCTCTTATTCCATATGAATTTATTCAATTCACTTCCCACCATACCAGCTTTGCTGATTCTGTTGTCAATTTCTATACTTAATTTACCATCTTCAGTAAAAATCATGCCTAAGTAGCTGAAATGTTTTACTTGTTCCACAGGTTCTCCATTCACAACACTGTGGACATTTTCAATGATTCTGCATATTTTCATTGTCTTTGTCTTTTTATTGCTGACCTACATACCATATCTATTACAACAGCTATTCAATTTAGTCAGAGAATCTTGCAGACTTGTAGCGGATTTATTTAGAAGTATAACATCATCTGCATAAAGCAAAGAGCTGACATTAACATCTCCAATTTTGATATCAGGTTTAATACCACATTCCTTCATAATGTGATCCATATAGATAATGAATAACAGAGGGGATAATGTACATCCTTGTCTCACACCAGATTTAACATTAAACCATCTTCCTGTACTTCCTTCAATTCTAACTGCTGACTTACAACTCAAATAAAGACTAAGTATTGCTTGATATAATGCCCCATTGACACCATATAACTGCAGCATATTGAATAGCTTCTCTCTTGGCACCTTGTCATATGCCTTTTCCAAATCGACAAAACTTAAATACAGATCTTTGTTGTATTCCCATGCTTTCTCGACTATTTGTCGTAAAGTGAAGATCTGATCCTGACAGCCTCTATTTGGCCTGAATCCAGCTTGTTCTTCACCAAGCTTTTCTTCCACAATTCTTCTCAACCGTTTCTCAAGTATACTTGCATAGATCTTGCCAGGAACACTCAGTAGGGAAATACCTCTGTAATTCTCACATTCAGTTTTATTTCCCTTTTTATATATGGGTACTATGAGAGCTCTACTCCAATCATCGGGAATTCGTCCCTCTGTCCAGGCTTTCTGAACTATGCAGTGCAGCCACTGTAAGACTTTTATACCACCATACTTCAGCATTTCTGGTCGAATATCATCTACTCCTGCTGCCTTTTCACATTTCAAGCCTTTGATGGCTTTTTATACTTCAAGTATGAATATGTATTCCTGACTGCATGCCTGGTCAGTGTTTTTTACTACTGTGCTGTCATCACTGCTTGTTTCATTTATTAGAAGTTTTTCAAAGTAATTACTCCATACTTCAAGGATATCTTTTTCTCCTGTTTTCATGTCACCTTTATCATCTCTAACTCCTCTTACAGCACTCTTTCCTCCATTCCTAAGCTTCTTTAACAACCTCCATAATATTTTGCCACCTTCTTGATATTTATTTTCTATATTCTTGCTTATTTTCTATATTGTTTAGCTAGTTTTACACACTGTTTAGATTTCTTACATTTGTCTCTGTATTCTGTAAGAGTAAAAGCTGACTTATTTGTCAAGAATTTTTGATATGCTTTCTTCTTTTCCTTCACTGCCTCTTTAACTTCCTGTGTCCACCAGGGAGTTATGATTTTTTTATCCTTGCACACAACCTCACCACATGCCTCTGTGGCAGAATCAATCAATGTTTTCTTCAGAGTTTGCCACTGAATCTCCAAGGTTTGGTTCCCGTTCTCAAACTCTTTCATTTTCTTTTCAATAATCTTTCTGTATTTTAGTCTACAGTTCACATCTGAGAGCTGCTCAACTTTTATTCGCTTTAAAACTTTCTTACATGTTATTCTTTTCAATATGAAATTCAATTTTATCCTGCTCAAGACTAAATAGCGATCACTTCCAATTTCAAATCCTCTGTACACTCTGGTGTCCTGCACCAGGGAGAAAACATCACTATCAACAATAACATAGTCAATGAGACTTTTCTTATTCCTAGCCTCTTCTCTCCATGTGAATTTGTGCACATTTTTATGTTGGAACATGGTGTTAGTAATAACCAGTCCATATCCTGAGCAGAAATCCAACAGATATTTGCCATTATTATTAGCTTTGCTCTTTTCTCCAAATTTTCCCAAAATATTTTTGTATGTCTCACAATCATTTCCTACTCTGCTATTTAGATCCCCAACAAGGACCAACTTTTCCTTTTTCATTGTGTCAGTTGCTTTTTCTAAAGCGTCAAAAAATTCCCCCACTTCTACCTTAGTAGAACCTTCTGTGGGACCATAGGCACAAATAAGTCTCATTGGCCAGTTCCCCATTCTCATATTTGCCCACATTACTCTACTTGAGACTGACTGCCATTCAAGAAGATTAGCCTCGTATTTTGTGTTGAATACTATGGCTACTCCTTTTCCTTGATTGTCATTGCCTGAATATAACATTTTGTATTTATTGCTCAGAAAGATCTCACCAGTTTTGGTCTTTTTTGTTTCAGTCACCCCTATTATGTCGTTCTGGTACTTATCTAATTCCTCATCTAGCTCCATTTCTTTGCCATTCAGGCTTCTTATGTTGATAGTACCGATCTTTAACTCTGGTGATGTTGAGTTGGGGTTTATTTTCAGATTTGTTCCAGTAGCTGACTTTTCGCTGTTCGCCCTGGTTCCCTGGCGATTTATATCAGCTACAAACACATCATTACATTACATAATGTACCTTGTCAATAAGGGTGCCCGTTAACTTCTTTCCAAGCAGTGTATTTCTTCAGAATTCTGGAAATGGGTTCTGAGAGGCAAGAAATGTATGGGGTTGGGACTTGACATACTGTTTCCATATTATTTGTGCTAGTATTATAGAAAAAGCTGTTATGTGGTTCTTTCTGAGAAGCCATTGAGTTTCATATATTATTTGATGTTTAAGAGTTCTTGCTGTAATTGTTGAGTTGTCAATCATATTGTACTAAACGTTTTATAATTATATTCTTCTGTGAGGGATGGTAAGCAGATTGCTGTTGAATGTAGCATCCTGTGAAAGTAGGCTTTTGATAAATGTAAGTAATTAATTACCTGATGATGAGTGGAGGAGCTACAATCATTTTTCTATTTTCATTTAAGCATCTAAAAACGCAAGCAACTCTAGTCAACAGTACTCTTTTCTTTGGAACAGGGTAGCTGTTGACTGACTTACTCTGTTTTCCCCCCATGAATTTTGATTTCCATCAAGAAATACATCAGAAGTTTCTCTTTTATTAACTATATGCTCATGGCACTCTTAGGCCCAGCTACACAATGATGTTTTTATCTCTTTTGTTTGTATATATACTTTAGCACCCAGAATATGTTAATATTGATATCCAACATTTCCTTGTTGTATGTATTTTAGATAATGGAATTGAAATGCTTGAACTGACTGATGGGATTTTCATCCCCTGTGTGTGTGTGTGTGTATTGTGTGCGTGCGTGCGTGTGTGTGTGTGTGTGTAATGAAAACAATAGTTAGTATTATGCTCTTAATGTTTAGTCTAGTTGATGCATAGTCTAGAATTTACTTTCTCTTTATTTGTCAGTCGGAATGGCTAACTAGATAAGTGTCTCTATTTTGTAGCTAAGGCTCTAAGTGTGAATCTCATTCTGACATGAATGTTTTGTGAAAGGCATGGTTATACATTTTTTATGACACATGATTTTTATTACTCAGAGAAAGACTTGCTGTTCTTTTTATTAGAGGCCAGAAATAGCATGAATAACTCCAGTGTTTGGTTTCTAGAATAGGATTCTTAGATGATATACTAATTATCATGCCAGAACTTTTTAAGAAAGAATCTAGAACTGAAATATTGTAATATGCAATTTTATGAAATAACAAATGTTCATGTTTTCACTTGATTAGAAGAATTAAGGCATTTCTTTGGGTGAGACTTACAAAATAAGGTACCGCAGTACTTCAGAATAAAAATATTTTAATTCTTGAGTGTTTCATCAACTCATAAGAATTAGTCAGTTAAAACTCATTAAAATTTTTAGACTTAATTGTTAAAAAATGCTATGTGATGTTTTGTTTTAGAATATAATATTATTATTATTATCCCAAGACTCCCATGAAACCAGAGGCTTATCATGGGGAGATCCCCTTTGTCATGCACATAGCTGAAAATACCATGCCTTAAATAAATTCAGATTCTCTGCAGGCACCACACTCTCAGGCAATGCACGCTAATCATTTGCAACTCTCCATGCAAAAAACCTGCTTCTCACTCCCTTGCTCATATCCTCCTTATACAGCTTCCAGGAATGACCTGTTGTTTCTCCCCCCCCCATCTCCTACCATTTTATGAAAAACCTCTTCAATGTTAATCCTATAACAACCCGTTACCAACTTGTACATCTCTATCGTATCACCCATCTGTCTCCTATCCACTAGACTCTGAAAATTGCATCTTTTCAACTTTTCTTCATATTCATCATTGCAGAGACCAGAAGCTGTATTAGTCCATTGCCTCTGGACCCTTTCCAATATCTCTTCATCCTTTTGAAAACCAGGCTACCAGATCTAATCAAGGCCTTATACAATGAAATCCCTTAGAATCTCCCTTACTTCTATAAGTCAGTGGCCTATGCGTTATTGCCAGAATTTGTTGTGTTGTCCTTACAATTTTGGCAATGTGTCATATAAATTTTAGATAATATATCCAACAATATATCCCATCAAGAGTGAATTGTACATCCCATCTTTGTTTTCCAAATTTTAATACATTACATTTCACAACGTTGAATTGGCATTCCCACTCCTATGCTCATACACTCAGTCTATTCAAGTCTTCTTGTAAGGCCACAACATTTGCTCTATTCCTCATGGTTCTTCTCAACTTTGCATTACCTGAAAACAACTGAATATCCCCATTCAAACTTTCCTGAATTTCATTAATGTAGAGGTTAAACAGCAATTGGCCCTAAAACAGACCCCCAAGGCACATTGCTATTGACTTGCCTCTTATGAGATGTTGCTCCACCCTATACAACTTGCTGATACCTATCAGTTAGCTAATCTCCAATCCAATGCGCTGGTCTAATACCTCTTCATCCTTTTGAAAACCAGGTGACCCCAACCTCATCTACTCTAGCTTGATTGTCAATATATTATTTGTTAATTTATCAAAATCCTTTGCAAAATGCATCCATCTCCCTGTCCAGTGCAGCTAAGTAAGTAGATTACTGAAATATGACTTCCCTTAGCAAATCTGTGCTGTCCATTAAAGATAATACCGCTGTTGTCAACCCAGTTGTGGATGCTGGTTCTCTCTAGCTTTTCCAACACTTTAATCACAGCACCTGACACACAGATTGGCTTTTGATCCTTGAGTTCTGTCTCCTCCCTTATGAAGCAAAAGAATCTTCAGTTCCTTCCATTCCTTTGGAGCTTGACCCAATGTAAGACTCATATTAAACAAATATACTAAGGCAGATGTCAACTCTCTGGCACATGCCTTCAAAATATGAGCTGATGTATCATCAAGTTCCACAGCCTTATTAACAACAAGTTTGCTCAATTCTCCATATACTTCTTGCTCACTCACAGTCGGTCTCTCCTCCTCCTCCTCCCACTGCTTTCAAATGCTCCACGATGTCACATTCACCTAAGTAACCTCACCTCCTGCTATCATTCTTCTCCCCCAATTCTTATATTAGAGAAACAAGACAAATCACTTCCTACTGTCCTTCACAGTTCTGTGCATGCTTCATCATTTTTTTTTGCTTGAAAAGTAAAAGTTAAAGTAAACATTTGTTTTTAAAAAAATAGTGTTTGCTCTTTGGCTTGAAATTAGAAAAGTCACTATCTTTTAAACTATGTCCTTTAGTTGATGCAGCCCGTGAAGCATTAACTGATATGCCTCCTCGATCTGAAGAAGAATTAGATGCTGTTACACTTCATAATCAGGCATTGATGAACATGGAAACTCAGCCAACAGAAGGATTTGAAAAGTTGCAATTTCTCATTCAGCAGAATCCTTTTCCTCCTGAAACATTTGGAAATCTTCTTCTCTTATACTGCAAATATGAGGTACAGATTAAATTTAAAATAATGAATTAATTTTTCATTTTCAAAAGTTGTAGCAATTTTGAAATAATAAACATTTACTTTTGAGACCAGTAATGATCCTCCAGTTTTTTGTGCAAACTGATTAATGTGAGGAATTGAGATAGTAGCATGAGTTGAATGTGTGTGAACAATTTTAGAGCGGCAATACTGGATTACTGCGCTATGGGAATCAGGCAAATTGTAGCTCAGATTGTTGTTCATGTGTGAAGGGTCCAGAACTATTTCTTTGGATTCTATAATTCGTCTTTCAAATTCATCCTTGCATATATATATAAATTGGTTGTGTGGTCCCAATCAACTTGAAGTTGACGTTCTTCGAGGTTAGAGTTGGCAGAGAAAAGAACATTGACTGGAAAGGGCGCTCACTCGTATTCTATTGTAGGAGAT
Source organism: Typopeltis vanoorti (assembly GCF_054136105.1). NCBI lineage: Eukaryota > Metazoa > Arthropoda > Arachnida > Uropygi > Thelyphonidae > Typopeltis > Typopeltis vanoorti. The sequence goes on from NC_143557.1 coordinate 41,905,914, forward strand.
GTCATGTCTATGTTCTTCAAGACGTAGTGAAATAGATTTATATTTCTGGCCAAAATAAGGTCGACCACAGTTGCACATAACTTGATAAACACCAGGAAAATGCAGTTGGTTGTGTTTTGGTTGACTCAGAAAAGAACGAAGTTTTGGCAGAGTTGTATAGTCGGTCTTTATGTTGAATTTCTTCATAATCCTAGATAGTTTTGGAGTAAGAGAGCTAATAAATGGTAACTGTATGTGAGCGATAGGGTTGGATTCATCTTTTTATCGAGGCTGTTGGCGTGATCTCAAACGTTTAGTGATGTTACGAGATGAATATCCATTACTTAAGAAGGTGTTTTTCAGGAAGTTAAATTCTGTTTGAAGGAGGTCTTCTTCTGTGGAAGTAAGACATCTTGCACGATGGGCAAGGGTGGAGATGATGCCAAGTTTTTGAAGAGGGAAGTGATGAGAAGAGGCATGCAAATATCTATCAGTGTGGGTGGTTTTTTTGAAAAATTGAAAATTTAAGACAGTCAGGTACTCTACTGATCTTTAGATCCAAGAAGGGGAGAATGCCGTTAATCTCTAGTTCTGATGTGAATTTAATCTTATGATGTTGATTATTTAAATAGTTTAGGAAGTTTTGTAGTTCCGCTAAACCATGTTCCCAGATAAGGAAGACGTCATCTATGTATCGTAACCACAGTTTAGGTTTTAAAGTAGCTATAGAAATAGCTCTCTCTTCAAAATCTTGTAAAAAAAATGTTAGCTAAGACTGGGGATAGAGGGCTGCCCATAGCTAACCCACTTGTTTGTTTATATATTTTATCTTCATAGCAGAAATAGCCAGAATTAATGCATTGTGTTAGTAGAGCAAATATTTTCTATGAAACCTTGTTCTTAAGAAGAGTTAGAACTTCATCTATAGGTACATTCGTAAAAAGAGACACGATGTCCAAACTCACCATTCTGCCAGTCTTTGAGATTTAAATTTTTTATTTTTGAGATGAAATCTTCAGGGTTTTTTTATGAAGGAGGAGGAATTGCCAACTAGATGTTTTAAAGAAGCTGCAAGATATTTAGATAGATTGTAAATAGGTGAGTCAATACCTTCCACAATAGGTCTTAAAGGAGTGTCAGCCTTGTGGATCTTAGGCAGGCCATACAAATGAGGAATGAGGGGATGAGAGACCAGGGAGATAGTCTTGTGTGTGTCTGGGAAGTTCAGATGTAGATTTCAGAAGATTGTTTGTACGGTTAAGAAGTTTTCTTGTGGGATCACTTTCTAGAATAGGTATCAGAACTTAATAAGTTGTTCATCTTTGAACGATAGTTAGATTTGTCTAAGATTACAGTTGCATTCCCTTTATCAGCAGGTAAGATAATAATATCATTGTTGTTACGAAGCAGGTGGATTGCTTTTCTTTCTGTCAGAGATAGATTATCTGTAGGACGATGACTATTGTTTATAGTGAAGATGGCATTGATCTTAAGTAGATTCGCAGTTTGTTTTGGTAACTGTGCTGCCGCCTTTTCAACCTTTGTAAGAAAGAGTTCTTTAGGAATGGAGGTCGGAGAAGGAATGAAGTTAAGACTTTTTGAGAGCACACTTATAGCTCCTCCAATCGAATATGCATCCTCCAATCAATGGATCCCAAACTTCAAGACTTTACATTTTGCTGCATTAAACTGATAACCACATTCATTTGCCCATCTGTCTAGTTTATTCAAGTCCTCTTGCAGGGCTGCCGCATCTGCACTATTAATGATAACCCTTCCCAGCTTCACATCATCTGCAAACAACACAATATCCCCTTGCAATCCATTGACAATATCATTGATATAAAGGTTAAACAATATAGGTCCCAGTACTGAGCCCTGTGGGACCCCACTTGTAACCCTCTGCTTCCTTGAAACTGCCCCACCATACACAACTCTCTGATACCTATCATATCAATCCTGAATCCAGTTGACTAACCTGACATTTAAATCCATGTGCTGTAACTTAAATATCAGCTTATCATGTGGCACTCTGTCAAACACCTTTACAAAATCCAAAAAAATGGCACTATATGCCTTTCCCTCATCAACTGCTCTTGTCACTTTATTATAAAAGGCAATCATATTACTAAAGCAAGAGTGCCCCTGAATAAATCCATGTTGATTCTCACAGATAACATTACCTGCATCTGCCCAACGCTGTACATAGCCCTCACTAATTTCTCCAAGACCTTAACAACTACTGATGACAAACTGGCCTATAATTAGACACTTCCAGTCTGCTACCGCCCTTATGTAGCACTATCTTACCTTTCTTCCATTCCTTGGGTATCTTTCCTACAGCCAGACTTTTATTGAAGAGTCAGGTCAATGGAGCTGTCAGTTCTTTAGCATATTCTCTCAAAACCCGTGGTGAAATACCATCCAGTCCCACAGCTTTACTGATATCCAGAGTACTTAGTATTTGGAACACACTCTCCTCTTGCACCTCCAAACTCTAAACCTGCCCTATCCCTCTAGTATTAAAACCTTCTCCAGGATGAAATACTCCAATAAAGTGCTCATTGAACAACTCCACTATGTCCTCTGCATCAGTCACTCTATTCCAATTTTTATCCCGCAGTGTCATTCTTTCACATTCATTTCTTCTCCTACTGGCCACATAGCTAAAAAATTCCCTAGGATTTTCTTTGGATCTTTGTGCCAATCTCTTCTCATATTCTAGTTTTGCCTTCCTCACCATACTAGTCTCTCTCCTGGCCTGCATCTTATATTCTTCATATATCTGCCCTCCACCCATCTCCTTATATCTCTTCTATAATCTCTTTTTCAACTGTTGTTCCTTTTTGATATTGTTTGTCATCCACTTTACACAAAATTGTGTCTGCTCTTCTTCACTCGTGGAATACAGCCTACTATTGCTGCTAAGAAATATTCCTTCACAATTTTCCAAGCACTATTGATATCTCACCCTTCCAATTCCTCCCTCCATGGAACTGTCCCAAGTTCATATCTAAGACTATTAGAATCACCTGCCTTATAATTCCACATACATTCTCTTTTCTTTGATACTTCTGCATGTCGATTCATCTTCCAAGTGAAAACCACATGGTCACTCTCTCCAACTGGGGAGGGAAGGGATGTAATCTCAATTATTATCAGCTCTTTTGATGCTATGACCAAATCCAAAACTCTTGAACCTCTTGCTTCCTCTATTACATGTTGCCTAAGACATTTGTCCCTCAAGAATTCTAGAATTTCCATTCCCTTATTACAACATGCATTTTCCTCTTCTCAGTTTATACTACTGTAGTTAAAATCTCCCATCCTGGGAGATTTTAACTACCACTCTATGGACTACTTGCCAAGCTCAACTGCCTAAACATCTCCTGCTCCCCCACCCTCTGTGCTCCTTGGTTTTAGCAATACCCCTAAATATCCTGTCTTTCCCACCTCTACCTCACACCATATGCTTTCAAAACCATTAGTGTCACTGCCTTCCAGAGCCTCCACTCTTAGAGGACATAAGTCATCACTTATCATAAGCAGTACTCCTCCACCACATTTTCCTTTCCTATCTTGTTGAAAAATGCTGTACCCTGCTACTTCAATTCCTGTTATTATATCATCTTCCATCAACCACGTCTCAGAGATCCCAATAATCTTTGGCCAGGCTGATCTATCAGTGCCCCAATTCATATCCTTTATTTTGGATACTCCTAGCATTAGTATAAAGCAGCATTTCTCAACCTTTCTAAGCCCAAGGACCAGTAAAACGCTTAAAACAATTCTATGGACCACTAAGTTACAGAGGCATATCTGGGGGAAAGTGGGTGATCCGCCCCGGGCAGCACTTTTTTGGCATTTAAGAAATCTTGCCATACTGTCTATAAAACAGCAATTGAGTGATGAAATAGACTTTGACAATGTTATTTGATGATTTTGCGAACAGAAAAGCAAGAAAAATAACATTTTAGAATGTTGGAATTAAAGCTTTACATCAAAAATAAAAATATTGTTTTTAATTTATTTCCCTATATGTCATTTTGACTTTTTGTAATTTTTTTAAAAACTTATGTAAGAATTACCAACATTTCGGAAAAACTGTGCCATTTATAACATAATAAATCTAAAAGCTTGTTTTGAATACATATAGAGACATAATTAATTAAATTGGAAGTAAACAGTTAAAAGTGTATCATCATTGAACAAAGTTTTAATTTTTATTAAACAAATAAATAATATGATATAATTATATTACTACTTACTTTTAATGAGATGGTTGAGCTTCTCGGACCTTGCAGAGTTTTGGATATTTGGCTCAATATTGGTCAACTTCAGTCGAAGATCGGCACACAAAAAGATGATTTCTGTATTTTGTTTTTGTTTGAAGGAGCGATGAAAATCCTTTCTCACAAAGATAGGTTATAGAAAACTGCATGATGATTTTCAATGCTGCTTCAGATAATTCGGGAAATTCACTCCTCACCAAAGGCGAGATCCGAAATCGAGCCAAAATAAGATCACGCAATTGCATTTTAAGTCCACTGTCACTTGAAAGTTCAATTAACTGTTCCTTTTTTTCGATAATGAAAGGTCATTCTCGTGACTGCAAGCCTGAAATGGATTGCGAACCCACAGAAATTTCTTATAAAAGTTATTTGGAAAATATGTTTTAAAATTCCGTTTCAGATTTTTGAGGTGGGCACAAACCCTTTCCAGGAAAAGGTGCAAATTGTCTGTCTTTTACATAATTAATCCATAAAACTAATTTTTTCTCGAATGCTTTTATTTTGTTGTAGGCATCAAGAACAGTTAAAGAATTTCCCTGAAGCGAGAGATTTAGTTCATTTAATTTCGAAAAAATGTCTGAAAGATAGGATAGTGTTGATAACCATGCTTCATCAACAAGGAGTGATGCAAAATCAGAATTATGTTCATTTACAAATAATAAAACTTCGTGCCTTAAGTGAAATAACCTTGTTAGTACTTTGCCCCTGGAAAGCCAGCGAATTTCAGAATGAAGCAAAAGTTGTATATATTCACTGCCCATTTCATTGCAGAGTACTGAAAATAACCTGTTATTTAACGGTCAAGCTTTAATAAAATTAAAGCTTGAACCATTAAATAACAGGTTATTTTCAGTACTCTGCAATATGGAGCTTAAGCATGAAATCTGGAAAAAGAAAGTACTTTGGAGGAAGTACAAGATGAATAATAGTAATAATCAGTCCCATGAAGAGTGTAAAGAACAAGCCAGTAGAGTGACTCAGTTAGTAAGGAAAGCAAAAATAGAGTGTGAGCAGAAATTGGTAAATCAGACAAAGAAAAACCTTAGCTGTGTCAAGTAGAAAGAAGAATGATCATGGTAAGATGAAGTTAATGGATGAAAATGGTAGAATGGTAACTGCTGCAGAAAACATTGTTGAGGTATTCAGTGATCAATTTATAAGTGTATTTCATCCTGATCAGGGTAGAATCATAAAGAAATTAAGTTTAGAGGATATAGGAGGGGATGGCTTAATTGTGAGTGAGCAGGAGGTATTTGAGGAAATAAATAAGATTGATGTCAATAAGGTGATAGGATTTAATGACATATCACCATGCATCTTAAGGGAATGTTCCAGGGGAATTAGCAGTAGCATTGGCATGCATGTTTAATAAAAGTCTTATAACAGCACAGAAGCAGGTTCAAAGGAAGGTAAAAAGAAGGGTGTTCCACTGGATAAAGGTGGTGATAAGGCTGTGGTTATCTTATTATTGGCCAGTCTTATATTATATCTGGAGTTGTGTTGAAGGTAGTGGAGAGATTAGTGAGAAGTAGGATACAGAAATGGGTTGATAACAGCAATATTCTCTGTGGTTATCAACATGGGTTTGTTAAGGGGGTGGGGGGGGTGGATCATGTTTCACTAACTTATGTACTATAACAAGGTGACAAATATTTTGGATAGGGAAGATGCATATACAGTGGTGTACTTAGATTTTGCAAAAGCGTTTGATAGACTGTTGCATTACAAGCTCTTATATAAATTGAAATAGATGGGATTAGATAACAGACTTCTAGATTGGATCAGTGACTGGCTATCGGTTAGGTATCAGAAAGTTGTATATGGGGATGCGGTATCCCGAAAGAGAAAGGTCACTAGTGGTGTGACACAGGGGTCAGTTTTGGGGCAATTGTTGTTCAATTTGTATCTTATTGATATTGGGATGGGTTTAAGTAGTGATATGCAGCTGTTTGCAGATGATGTAAAAACTTGGGAGAGCAGTGCAGAGTCAAGCATATGTTATGGCCTTACAAGAGGACTTGAATAGGTTGCATGAATGGGCAGGTAAGTGGACCTATCAGTTCATTGTTGCAAAGCGTAACTTTTGAGATTTGGTAAGCAACGATGGAATGCAATGTATACACTTGGTGAGGAAACTTTAACGGAAGTAGAGCAGATGAGAGGTCTAAGAGTAATGATGGATAAGGACATGAAATTCAGGGACCACATTGCACAAGTTGTGAAGACGTCACATCGGATAATGGCAATGATGCAGAGGACTCTGACATGCAGAAATAGAGAGGCTATGATACCATTGTATAAGGCCTTGATCAGGCCTCATATGGGTTATTGTGCACAGATTTGGTCACCTGATTTTCATGGTGATTAGGATATGTTGGAAAGGGTCCAGAGAAGATTCACAAAGGTGGTCAGTGGTCTTTGGAATGTGGATATAAAGACAGATTGAGAGAATGTAAGTTGCAGAGTCTCGTGAATAGGGGGAATAGAGGAGGGATATGATTGAGACATAAGCTAGTCAGGTTGTTATCACGTCGACATGGAGATTATTCATACACTGGGTGTATGTGTGTGTGTGGGGGGGGGGGAATTGAACAAGAGGAAATTACTGGAAAGTGTGTGAGGAGTAATTTTTTGCATGGAGAGTCGTTGGGGAGTGGAGTGCATTTCCTGAGTGTATTGTGGGTGTAGACACATTGAATCAGCTTAAGGCATGGTTGGATGAACATTGTGTGTAATAGTGTGTATCTCCCACGACGTCTCTGACTCTGGAGGTCAAGTGTTAATAATAATAATAATAATAATAATAACAACAAGCCATTTTTCTTTCTTTTTCATTTATTTTTCTCCATCTCCTGCAAATGCAGAAATATTCACCTTCAGGGCTAAATGTACTAAACTAAATGTATATTGTACTAGAATATGGTTAGTACTATTTATAAAAAAAATTAAAAGAAATTCTTATTATTTTATATTCAGATTATTTTGAGTTGTATAAAATAATATGAAGTATAATATAAAATTTAAAAGCAATTATTATTCATGAAGTATTTATTATTATTCATTTTAGTATTATGACCTTGCTGCTGATGTCCTTGCTGAAAATGCACACCTCACATATAGATATCTCACTCCTGTAAGTATAGATTATGTAACAAATTGCAAAATATTTCATTTTTTATCAAATTTCTTCATATTTCTTTTATATCAGTAAATATAATAGATAATTTTCATCTGAAGGATCTTCCTCAGCCATAGCCAAGTTAGCCAGTCTTGGGCGTGGACAACAGGGTTTTTCCCCCAGTTTATTCTGGGGTTTTTCATCCCACAAGCAGGCAAACTGGCCTTGAGAACTCCACACTACAGGCCATAGGATACACCAGGGCATAAGGCTGACCACCTTATCCTGTAAAAACGGAATGAGGCCCGATGATCAATGAACCCTCGACACCGCAAGGTATAAGAGGGTATAAGGAAGATGATGATGAATTTTCATCATCCAGATGAAATCCAGTGTGAGACCAAAACCTTGCTTATTAGAGGCATGAATTATCTTAAACAACGTGTTTGATCTCTAGAGCATGGTTCTTAAATTACCTAACTTTTTTTAGTCTACCTCAGTACTAATACATGCAATTAACAGACAAAATATTTGTCAGAATGGAACTGAGTAGATTGTTGAGCGGCTTCTCACATCGAGAACTTCACTTCAAGTGATGATAATGGTAATCTATTTTTTAATATCTGGTAACATCTCTTTATTACTTCAGACTCCAATAAATGTTATGGTTTCCCATAATTGGTTTCACGAAAAGGCATCAAAAATTGTTCATTGGAAGGCAGTTTAGTGAATGGCAACAGTTCATTGAAAAAGCAATTCATTGAATAAACAATTAATCAAACAACAATTTAACAAATGGAAATTCATCAAAAAAGACAATTTATTGATGTTAGAGTTCGATAAAATTATTCATTGAATGACAGTTCATCACGCGACAATTCATTGCAAACATATTTGATCGAAAATATAATTCATTGATAATTTTTCAATGAATTTCAGAATTCATCAAAAGAAGAATTTTCTTGAAAACTATTCTTTTAAATTGTTCAGTAAGAATCCCTAATGTCACCCAAGATGTTGTATATCTCATTGCTACTTCATTGTGTAGATAGTGATTTATCTCTAGACAAAAGAAATTCATTCTACCTAATTTTTTCACAACAATGATCAGATTGAAATCAACACAGAGAAATTTTAATATTGATCTTAACTGTAAAATTTCATCCAGTTAGAGCAGAATTATTAATATCATTTCAAACTTCTTTACCAAAATTTTTGATAAAAGTGATCCTGTTGAAACTAAAACTGAACCACACAGACTTCTTGTGCATTTTACCAATTTTGATCATTGTGCATATTTCACTAAGTCAGAGTTATTGCTCTAAAATATCAACATGTTATCCCTTTGTAGCCTTGAATATAGTTGAATTGAAAACTGGAACAATTTGACAAATTTTGTAAAAGGTTCAACCAAATTGGAGTAAAATTTATCCCATATAACTGGGGTTTGTGCAGATATCAGCATACTAATACTACTGTTACTACTAATAATAATGGAGTCTCCATAGTTCAGTCGGTATAAACGAAGCCCTTTAGTTGCAAAGACCTGAGTTTGAATCCTGTGCATAACACCAAGAATTTTAACCAGTCATCTTCAACTGGAGGTGAGTTATCTGGTCTCATATGGACGGGGCAGGGTTTTACTCCCAGAAACCCAGGTGTTTCGTCCTGCAAATTCCCCATGAACACACATATCTATGGATATAAAACACTTACTGGATATAAAACACTTACTGGATAAAGAAGACAATGGGAAACCATCTTGTTCGTTAATTATTCCATAATAAAATAGCATTGCTACCCCACCAACTAATCGGTTAAGGAGATAGGAGGATAAGAGAGAATAATAATTATAATAATAATTAAGATTATTTACATGATATTTTCCAGATTGTGTAAAATACACGAAACACACACATAATGACTGAAAGGAATATCCCTCAAAAAAATTGCCGCACGTCTACATAACATGTATAAAGGGAGTATCATGCTAAGCTTCAATTGTATCACAAGTTAATCCATTAAAAACTGCAGTTCTTTTTGATAAATAGATTTCACTTAACATCTTAAAATACTTGATTTACGATGAACTGTTCCTTCAATGATTTGTAGTTTCGGCAAATTGTGATTTTTCGATGAATTGTTGGTTTTCAACGAGTTGCCTTTTTCAATTTACTGTTGTTCGATTAATTGTTTTTTAGATTAATTGCCTTTCAGTAAATTGTCTTTTGATGAATTGTTTTTGGTGCATTTTCTGGATATCTTCATTATCATGAGCGTTAGATTTTTGACATATTACCTTGAGGGAGGGGACACAAGATATCATGGTAGTACTACACAAAAAAGTTACATTGACTACATCATCATGCTGATTCAGGATGCAAGAGTGTACAGAGGATTTGAAATTGGAAGTGACCTTTATTTAGTACTAAGCAGGATAAAAATAGATATAACATTGACAAGAAGTAAGTAAGAAAGTTTTTTTTTTTTTTTTTAAATTAAAGTTGAGCAGCTTTTACAGGTAAATTGTAGATTCGACTTTACAAACTTTTTTGAAGAAAACACAAAACAAATTTAAAACAGAAGCCAAACCATGTCTCAGTGGAAAACTCTGAAGACGACATTGAATGATTCAGCTAGAGGAATAATGTAGTGAAGTTGTCTGCAAGAATTGAAAAATAACAACACCATGTGTGACACAAAAAAGTTAAAGAAACAGTCCTAGAAAAGAAGAAAGCATGCCAAAAGTTTCTAGCAAATAAGTCGGCAGATGCACTTAAAGAGTACAGAGAAATATCTAAGAAAACTAAGCTATATGTAAAATTAGCTAAACAAAAGTCATGGGAAGAATTTGGTAAGAGTATGGAAAATAAATATGTGGAAGGTGCCCAAATGTTCTGGAGGCTATTGAAGAATTGAATATTGAAGAAGATATGGTCACTTAAATAGAATGGATGAGGAAAAGTTAGCAAAATAGGTGTTGGATGGCAAGTTGGCAGGAAAGAGACCCAGAGGAAGACCAAGGTCTGTGTGTATTGATTCAGTCAGAAGTGCCTTAGAAACCAAAATGTTAGATATAACAGTGTTGGAGTGCTCACAAGTAATAGATTGATTTGGAGGAAAATTGTTGAAAAATGTTACATCATTACTAACATCCTATTGACAGTTTTCCTCCAGATTAATCTGTTATCTGTCAAGACTTCAGTACTATCAGATTTTATATTTCTGTCTTCTAAGGCAGTACAGTCCACTGTACTGCCTTAGAAGTATCCACTGTGTATCACTCCACCTTGTCTTTGGTCTTCCCCTGGGTCTTTTTCCATTCTGACAAAAAAAATACTTGTGTTGCTACCATTTCCTCTCCCATTCCTTACCACCTGAGATTCACCCTGCTAACGTATTCCAAAATGTTAACAACATTAAGCTCTTTCCTAATATTCTCATATCTGTTGTCTCTAGTCTATGATCAAGTGCTTTACTTCTAACTCAACTCTCAGATCCATAACTTAAAACCAGTTTGATCATTGTCTTGTATACAGTTAAGTTAGTGTTTTGATAATTTCTCTCCTACTCCTTATAAATGTATTCAGTTGACTTCCTACCATATCAGCTTTGCTAATTCTGATGACTATCTCCATATTTAATTTGCTGTATTCACTAAAAAAATTGTGCCTAAATAGCTGAAATGGTTTACTTGTTCTGTAGGTTCTCAGGATCAGGATGCAGTTGATGTTTTCAGTGTCTATTTTCTCCCTATAAGTGCCTCTGTAGTGCATTTGGAAGAATGACGGTGCATTGCTTCCTTTGATTGGAAAAGGCCTTAGATTGATTCTCGTCATGACGAGAGGAATCTTTGTATGTTCCCCCCACATACACAGACATATACTTGAGGGTGAGTTAGTCGATCTCATATAGAAGTAGCAGAGATTTTTCTCCCAGAAACTTGGGTTTTTCATCCTGCATACAGGCCTTGAAAACACATGCAATTTACAGACAAAAAATACTAGTGGTGGTGGGCAGTAGATGGCATTGGTATAAGTAATGATGGTAGTGGCAGTTTGCTGTAGTTGGTGGAGTAAGTGATGGAGATAGAAAGCTGTAGAGTAGGTGCCCTCCCTCGATGACTTTGGACTCCTTGGAGGTGTCATATAATAATAATAATATTTTCATTGTCTTTGTCTTTTATTGTCAATTTTCATATCAAATTTATTAGAACAGTTTAGTCAGGCTGAGAAAGAAGTGGGATGCAGGATACAAGCAGGATGGAGGAACTGGAGAGAGATGGCTGGAGTGCTATGCGATAAGAGGGTACCGATCAATCTAAAAGGCAAAATCTACAGGACAGTAGTGAGACCAGCTATGATGTATGCTATGGAAACTGTGGCCCTGAGGAAAAATAACATCAACAGGATGGAGGTAGCGGAGATGAGAATGCTTAGGTGGATGTGCGGTGTGACCAGAAAGGATCATCTGAGAAATGACTATGTAAGGGGAATGGTGAAAGTTATGAACTTAGGCGCAAAGATACAGGAGGCAAGGTTTAGATGGTTTGGTCATGTGATGAGGAGGGAGAGAAGAGTGTGTGGGAAGAAAAGTCATGCAGATGGATGTTCAGGGAAGGAGGAAGTGCGGCCGGCCAAAGAAGAGATGGAGGGAGATGGTGGAGGAGGACTTGAGGATGAAGAACTTGGATGTGGCTACAGCCCAAGACAGGAGGTTGTGGAGGAGACTCACCACAAACAGCAACCCTACTTAAGTGGGAAAAGCTGTAGGAGAAGTAGTAGTAGTCAGGGAATCCTGCAAACTTGTTCTGGATTTATTTAGAAGTATAACATCATCAGCATAAAGTAAAGAGCTGAGATTTTGATATCAGGTTTAATATCACTTTTTTTCCTTCATGTTGTGATCAGTATAGATCATAGGTTCCCAAAGTGGGCAGTACTGCCCCCCCCCCCCAGTGGGCACTGAAGCCTTCTGGGGGGGGCTATAGTGGGATCAGAAGCATTTGGGGGTGTTCAGGCGGTCTAGGGATTGGTGGCTCTTTATAGAAGAAATTAATAATATATATTTCAAAATTAATTATTTTCGTGATTTTGCGATTAGATAATCATTTAAAATTAAATATTGCATTTTAATTCATCTTATGCCCGTCCTACACAATCAGTTTTTTTATCAATTTTCTAATTCATTTATTTAATCATTTGAAAATTAACCATGTCAGATAGAAATAGAAGTCAATTTTCTATGTCAATGAGAAAATAGAGCATGTATATATGTTTGTATAATAGGTTATGTTTACAGTAGCAAATATATTCGTTATATTTCATTTCAAAATATATATAAAACCACTTTTCTAATTGATTTTTACAAAAATAAACCCAATTTTATATAATTTAATATTACGAGTAAAAATAATAATGGCAAGAAAGAAATAAAATCGTAAATTTTAGTTAGTAATAACTTATATTGCTAACTAGAGGGGAAAAAACAAAGCAAATATTATTCGAAACTTATAATACTGTTTTCTGTGGTTATGTTTTGTAGGTTTGCTGTTTATATCTTGTGTAATTATTTTATTTATTAATTATTATTTAATTATTCAGACAATGTCGTGATCAGATGAACAAAATGCGCTTGCATGCAAAATAAAAAATTGAATGTGTCATACAGGTTATTTTAACTTCTATTTTTATATACTTATAAAATTTATTCATTTTTTGCTATTGTAAAAATTGATCGTGCCATACAGGCTTTAGTCTATCCACGCAGCAGACGAGTCTTAACTAGTAGTATGTCAGTCAACTATTACGTAGGTAATTCATTCAATTCAGCATGTTTTGACAGGAATATGGGTGCTTGCAGTGACTTGTTCAAAGCACGAGTACGATGGTATCGCAAACAAGTCAATGCATGCAAGTCAATTCGGGCTAGATTTCAAATCTATAAATACCAGTGGTTTAGGAATAAGTTTCATTATTTTTTCTGTACTTTGCCAACAATCATCAGTCGAAAGTGTGATAGATAAGTGGAGTCATACGAAGTGTAAATTAAATCTTTTATTTTGTGAATATTTTTACAAATTTTATTACTTCATTATGTCTGAAAATAAGAAGAAATGTCAACAGCACAGTATTGAGTATTTGAAATATGGTTTTATTCAGTCTCTTATGAACCAATTATTACCCATGTGCTTGAGTTGCCAAAAAGTGTTTTCAAATGAAGCAATGAAGCCTTCTAGGCTACAAGAGCATTTGACTAAAATGCATGCTGACAAAAAGGATAAAGATTTGTCCTATTTTCAAGTACTAGAAGAAAAATATTTTAAACGTCTAACTATATCAAAACTTTTTACGTCATCCACTAAACAAGATAATGACGGATTACAAGTTTCTTATATAATATTTCATTATTAATCACAAAAGCAGGAAAACCATACACAATTGGTGAGGAATTAATTTTGCCAGCAGTAAAAGAAGTAATAAACACTGTGCTTCATAAGCCAGCATATCATCAGGAAAATTCCTTTGAGCAATAATTCAGTGCAAAGAAGAATTGATGAAATGGCTGAAGACGTTGAAAAATCATTGTGCGATTATTTGAAGACATGCCAATTTTCCATTCAACTCGATGAATCAACTCTCCCAAATAATGAACCACTACTCTTATCATACGTACGATTTATAAAAGAAGAAAAAGTTTGTCAAGAATTATTATTTGCTAAAAACTTGGAAGCTGATACAAAGGGAGAATCTATGTTTAATATCATGAATAAGTTTTTTCAAGAGGAAGACATTCCTATTCGTCATATTTTGTCTGCTGCTACTGATAGGGCTCCAGCAATGACAGGGCGCCACAAGGGTTTCATAGCGCATTTGAAACAAGCAGTACCAAATGTACTCGCTATACATTGTTTTCTTCATCGTCAGCATTTGGTTGCAAAAAATTTAAGTGAACGCCTGCACACATCACTCCATTATGTTATTAGAGTAGTCAACAAGATTAGAAGCAATTCATTGAGTGACAGATTGTTTAGCCAACTTTGTAGTGAAAACGATTAAGATTTCAATCATTTGCTGCTTCACACAGAAGTTTGCTGGCTTTCAAAAGGTATTTGTCTGAATCAATTTTACAATTTGTTTGATTCAGTACTAGAGTTCCTAGAAAATAGAGACGACAGATTGCGGACCAACCTGATTACATCCAAAAATGACATCGCTTATTTGACAGACCTCTATAAAATATTTAATGAAGTCGATCTACAACTACAAGGTGATGAATTGAATTTAATTAAAACAAAAAACATTATTGCCATTTTTGTAGGGAAACTTATTCTGTTCAAGTGGAATATGGGCCGAGGGGAATATAGCCACTTTTCAAATTTATTAGCAGTGTCTCTCAAAAAGGAAGATTTACTTACATACTGCCAACACTTGGAGGTTCTCCATGCTGATTTCAATGAGCGATTCAAGGATATTCTAAACATGAATATACCAAATTGGGTTCTAGATCCTTTCTCACATGTAAGCACAGCAGGATCATCAAATTTAGAAGTGGAACTCATAGAACTCACAACAAATGAAGAACTAAAAATAAAATTCAAAACTGGATACCAAGAGTTCTGGCTTCAAAAATCAATACCGACACTGTACCCAGAATTATGGGAAATAGTGCAGAAATTTTTAATTGCATTTCCATCTTCTTATTTGGCTGAGCATGGGTTTAGTGCTGTAGTGAATTTACTATCTAAGAAAAGGAACCGATTGCATATAACTGAGCGTGGCGATTTACGACTGTTTTTAACAAAAATTGAACCCGATATTAACAAACTTTTAAAAATGCACCAGGCTCATCCTTCACATTAATTTGTTATTTTTTCTTTGTATTTTTACTTTGTAAGTTTGAAATAAACCATCTAATACATTTGATGGTGTTTTAATTATTACAATAAGATTCTTACTAATGTAATGCAGTCTCTTAATATGTATTCAGAATTTTCATATTTAAACCATTGTATGAAACTTCACATTAATTTGTTATTTTTGCTTTGTATTTTTACTTTATATTAGAAATAAACAATTTTGTAATATATTTAATGATGTTTTAATTATTACAATAAGATTCTTACTAATGCAATGCAATCTCTTAATTGTATTCCACATTTTCATATTTAAACCATTGTATGAAACTGTGCATAATGTTATTTGAGCATACATTTTACAATCTTTACATATGGGCTACGTTTCACCAAAATTGGTATAGCAATAACTGTGTTCAAGATGAAGCACATATTGGTCACTTCTTTTTAAAAATTTAACGGCATAAGCAGTAATGTATCATTAGTTACTATTTACATCAATAATATCAAACGGCTTGAACGTGGAAAACTGTTATAATGGGGGGGGGTGTTACAAAATTTATGTCTTGCAAAGTGGGCGGTGGCCCGAAAAAGATCGAGAACCTATGGTATAGATGATGAGTAACAATGGAGATAATGTGCGCCCTTGTTTCACAATTGATTTCACATCCAGCTGTCTTCCCGTACTGCCTTAATTTCTCACTGTTGATTTTACAACCTAGATATATTCTTGTTGAGAGGCTTATACGCTGGTTATACATAACTAATAATTAAGGAATAGACAGCGTACACTAGAAATATAAATTAAATAAACTTTAATATATACTTTCCGATATTTCGGCAAACGTCACGTTGCCATCTTCTTGGGGACTTATTACAAAGATAAGCGCACATTACATAACAGCAAATGAGAACTGAAGCTAGGAAGCTGATGTTTTCCTAAAGTCCTGATGGTGCCCCCTGGCGAGCTATATTGGTAGTTCTTGGCCTTTGGGCTGAAGTTCTTCTGATAAATGTTTCCCAAATTTGGGGCAGTCTCATGCATCCAAATTTGTTGAGGTTTGGCATGTTCCTAAGGGCAGAGGCTGATTTCATGAATAGTCTTTCATGTTTGAACTTGCTGCGGTGTATTAATGTGGTTTTCTTCCATCTTATTCTGTGGTGAGTATCCAGAGCGTGGTCTGCAAGCCCAGAGTGGCTGTACTTGTGAAATCGTATGTAATCCTTGTGTTCCGAGATTCTGATATTTGCTGTTCTGCCTGTTTGGCCAAAGTAGGACAGTTTACAGCTGCAAGGGACCTGGTATACACCAGGTAGGTCTAGGGGAAGTGGTTGGTCTTTAGTGGAGCGGATAAGGGATGCCAATTTTCTATGTAGTCTGTAACAGGTGGTCAAGTCATGTTTTTTTAAAATTTTGTTGATTTTTTTCGAGGTGCCTCGGATGTAGGGAATGGTGATGGATTTAGAGTAATCTTTTTTGTGAAGGGGAGGGGATAGTGGGTTGTGGATAACTGGGTTAATTATTTTTCGGATTCTTTTGGGGGAGGGGGGTAGCCATTGGTTAAGAAAGTTTCACGGATGTGATTTAGTTCAGTGGTTAGGGCTTGATCACTTGAACAGATTATTTTTGCCCTGTTGAATAGTGTCTTAATAACTCCATATTGTTGTGAGGGGGGGGGTGATGGGATTGTTGGTGAATGTATCTGCCTGTATGGGTGGGTTTTCTATAAACTGAGAAAACCAAGGTTCCATCAGGTTGGCGGGTGACTTTGTCTAGGAAGGGGAGGTTATTGTTTTCCTCTTTTTCCAGGGTGAACTTGATTCTAGGGTGTTGGTTGTTTAAGTGTGTTAGGAAGGAGAGGAGTGAATCCGAGCCATGTGGCCAAATAGCAAACACATCATCAACGTAGCGAAGCCATATGGTAGGTTTTTGTGGGGCTGAGTTTAAGGCTTTCTGTACTACCAAGTGGTCACTTACGCTTGGATTTGCCGATAGTTCTTCGGCATGAAACTCATAGATCATAGTTTTCGATCTTAGAGTTTCGCATACTGGCTGTAAAATAATAAGGGATTTTTATCCCCTTAATTTAACTAATTTTGCCAGAAAATATAGTCATTTGACTTTTCATCTGACGTGTTCACTTGTTTGCTGATGATGCAAAGTTGGGTAGAGCAATAGTGAGTACACAGGATATCAAAATTTTGCAAGATGATTTAGATAGTTTGGAGGACTGGGCTAAGGAAAATGAATGTCAATTTAATGTGACAAAGTGTAAGGTTATGCATTTTGGGGTGAAAAGATTAGCAGCTGTATATCATATTGGTGGAACCGTACTCCAGGAGATTGAGGAGGCCAGGGATTTGGGAGTGTTGGTGGATAGGGAGTTGAAGTTTAGGGGGCACATTACAAAAGTGGCTGAATCAGCTCATCAAATCACTTCGTTGCTGAAAAATACTTTAACAAGCAGAGACAAACAAATTATTGTTCCTCTGTATCGAGCCTTGATAAGAAGCCATCTAAACTACTGTGCCCAGATATGGGTTCCAGGGTTTCTTCTTGATGGGGAGGAGGTGGAGAGGATCCAGAGACGAGTGACCAAGATGATAGCAGGTCTCTGGAACGAACCTTATGAGAACAGGTTGAAGATTTGTGGGTTGCAGAAATTGGTTGATAGGCAGAAAAGGGGTGATATGATTGAGGCATTCAAATTACTGAAGGGTTTCTATAAGATTAATTCAGAAGATATTTTTGAGAATAGAACTGGTGGTGGAAGGACTAGGGGCCATACATGGAAGCGTGGCAATAATGTGGTTAGCAGGGATATTAGAGCTAGGTTTTTTACTTGGAGAGTGGTGAATGAGTGGAATAAGCTGCCAGAGTCTGTTGTGGGTGCCATGACTGTGAATGAGTTCAAGGCGAGGATATGATGTTAGGGCCTCCTTCGATGAGTCTGTCAACTCCCTGGAGTTGCCCGTAATAATTATAATAATTAAAATGCATCATAAATCTTCAGAGAACTTTTTTAAAGATGTTTTTAAAAATGTAGTTATTGTTTTGCATTAATTTCATTGAGTTATAGTGGGTACTAAAATTAAGTAGGTAGCAATTTTTTTTTGCTTCTTTTTTTTCCCCCTGTGCTCTGTTTTATTGTGTTACCCATTAACCAATTATTAAAGGAATATCTTAGAGATTCTTTTACCTTTTGAAACTACAGATTGTATGCTGTTTCACTAATATAGTTTTCCAGTAATGCCATAAAGTAGCTGTGTTGTTTGGATCAGGCTTACAGCCAAATGTGATAGTTAATTAAAATTCATCTATGAAAGGATTACTTTACAATTGAAGATGGAATGATAGACACTAACTAAAATTCAAATGCATTTATTTTCATAAGACTTAGAATTAAATAATTGGTATTCGCTTATTAATGAGCATTGTTGTCATCCAGAGATTTGTACACTTAATCCAGTGATGGCTGATTAGACCAATGTATGGTTTGATTGATCTTTCGGAAAGCAATACACAGAAAGCTTCTCCATCATGATGACATAGCAATCAGTAGAAAGGCTAAAATTCAATACAATGTAAAATATAAAAATAGAAGATTAAATTAAAAGAAATAAAATTATTCTTAAAAAAGATAATATACGTAGATAAAATAGTTTAATTAAAAGCATGCAGGGTTAGATTTATTCCTTGCATACATTAAAGAAAATATATTAAATTTAAAAGCCTTACCATGTGTGATTTGTGTGTAGAAGTGTGATGTTGTTTCTCTCTTTCTCATATACATAATGCATATAAAGTAGAGAATATATTTTAACTTTTTATAACAAAGGCCAGTGGCTTTGAAAGGAAGCTGACAAAAATTCACACTTGAAATCAAATCAGATGTCAATTACATATAAGAAGTATGCACAGCTCTCAGAATTCAACATGAACTGCAACACAGTAATAATGAATGAAAATTCTTCACTTTCACTGACATTCTGAAGATAACAAAAGCAGCAAGTACTATGCTTTTCTACATAAGTCTGTAACATTAATAAATCTGTACGCTGGGTGAGGAAACTTTAAAGGAGGTAGAGGAGATGAGAGATCTGGGAGTGGTGGTAGACAAGGACTTGAAATTCTGTGGCCACATTGCACAAGTTGTGAAGATGTCACATTGGATAATGGCAGTGATGCGGAGAACCCTGATATGCAGAAATAAAGAGGTTATGATGTCGTTGTATAAGGTCTTGATCAGGCCTCATATGGATTATGTGCACAGATTTGGTTGGCGGTTTTTCATGGTGACGAGGATATATTGGAAAGAGTCCAGAGAAGATTCACAAAGGTGGTCAGTGGTCTTTGGAATGTGGAGTATGAGGACAAATTGAGAGAATGTAAATTGCAAAGCCTCATGAATAGGAGGAGGAGGAGGCATGGGGGGGGATATGATTGAGACATATAAGCTAATCAGGGTTTGTTATCAGGTTGACATAGAAGAAATTTTTCATAGAATTTGGAGTGGGGGGGGTAGAACAAGATGCCATTGCTGGACACTGTGTAAGGAGGGTGTGAGCAGGTTCTTTGCATGGAGAGTGGTTGGTGAGTGGAATGCATTGCCTGTGTTGTGAATGTAGACACATTGAATCAGTTTAAGGCATGGTTTGATTGCATTCTCAGCGATAGTGTGTGTATCTCTCACAATGAATCTCTGACTCCATGGAAGTCAGATGTTAATAATAATAATATGCTCTCCCAGGCTTATTCACTATCAGACTCTATCTCATCACACCCTCTCCCAGTTCTGTATCTTTAGTGCCATCTATCATTAATTTTCTGCTTCTACCTAGAAAACATTCACAAATCTTCTCATATATGATCAGACTACTAATACTCTGTACCACTTTAATAAATCCAATGTGTAGATGCATTGTTTATATAATGTACAAAACTCTTAGGCAATGTAACTGCAACAGGTTAAAATGATACACAAATAAAAAAATATAGAATTAAAAAAAAGTATAAAAGGGAGATTAAAATAATACTATTGTTGTCATACCCCAAAAGATTTAATACATATGTCATTTTTTGTGAGAGATGCCACTTAGAAAAGTCTGATTTTCACTCATTCTATGTTACTCTGTGTCTGTAAGTTACTTCTTTGCTGGTCAGTTTGAATGATCTGCAGGATGAAAAAGGAATTTGCATGACAAAAAATTCTGCTTAATTTTTATAAGAGTAGCACCTCACTTTCAATTGGAAAGTCTTTAAAGTTCTTTGTGTTGCCATTGGGAATATAGTTATTAGTAACAGGGGGATATCCAGTTGTTTGTAGATGATGTGAAGTTGGGAAAGGTTATTTGTAATAGTACAGATATGGTAGCCCATCAGAAGGATTTCAATAAGCTGGACAGATGAGCAAATGAATGAGAGTTGTCTGTTTAATTCAGCTAAATGTAAAGTCTTGAAGTTTAGGATACATTGATGGGAGACTGCATACTCTGCTGGAGGAACTGTACAGGAGGAAGTAAGGGAGGCTAGGGATCTTGGTGTGATGATTGATAGAAACCTGGAGGTTCAGTAGACATATTGAAGATGGTGAAGGTAACACAGAGGATTGCTGCAATACCAAGATGGATGACCAGCAGAGATAGAAGAGTTGATTCCATTGTATAAATCCCTGATGAGACCACACCTGGACTATCAGTCTCCAGGATTTGAAGGGGATAATTCAACCTTGGAAAGAGTACAGAGGCAGATAACAAAAATGATATCTGCCTCTGTACAATGTCAGTTATGAGGATAGACTGAGGAAATGTGGACTGCAAAGTTTGGTAGATAGAAGGAGAGGTGATATGATTGAGAACTGTTAGTTGAAAATGGGAAGTTCTTTCATATGGTAGAAGAACATGGGAAAGGAACGAGGATAAGGGGCCATCCCCTGGAAGTTGTGATCAAGAAGGTGTGGCATGGTTTCTTTGCTTGGAGAGCAGTCAACTGTGAAATGCATTGCCTAATAGGGTGGCAAGAGTATGAATGAGTTCAAGGAGTGGTATGATAGACTTTGTTGTCTGGGATAGGCCTCCTGCGATGAGTCTTGTTATTACTCCATAAGGGTCCTGAATGATACTAACAACAACAATTATAATTATCATCATTCACCAGCATTCAAGCATAAAAGCTAGTCATCGTGTCCTTGCTAACCATATTCTTACAACATTTTAGGGGCAATCCTTCTTCTCTCCCTTCCTGTCATGTATTGAAAAATTTCTTTGGTGTCAATCCTGTAAAATCTCTTTAATATGATATGTTCCCTTTTCCATTTATCAACTAGCACATTTATAATCTACAGGCCTTCAGTGTGTCCTTACAGGAGATATTCCATATATCTTGCACAATCTTGGTCACTCACTTCTTCATCTCCAAGGAAATTAGGTGACCAGATTTGTAATAATTGTCAGTGTGGTATTCAACATCAGGGTAATCTGATGAACTGTTTTGGCCACCTTTGCAGTATACTTTCTAAACTTCAACTCCCTGTTCACAATCACACTGGAATTCATGACCTTACACTTTGCCACATTAAACTAGTTGATGTTATCTTATATGCCCATACTGCCAGTCTGCGAGCCTCCATAGTTCAGTTGATTTTGACAGTGCTGTTTGGTTGGAAAGACGTGCATTCAAGATTCAAGTCCCATCTAGGATGTGAAGAACCTTTATTAGGATTTTTCTTCTTAGGTTTTTCATCCCATAAAATAGACAAACTGGCTATTAGAACATACAATTAACAATGTATTGGCCCTGTAGCCTGAGTTGCTTCAGCCATAAATCCAAAATAACAAATAACTGCTAGTCTGTTTACATCCTGCAGATCTCTATGTCATCGTCATTAAATATTGCTTAACTCAGTTTTGCATCATCAACAAAAAACTGGATGCTGATTTACTAATTAAATAGTAGCAGCAGCCGAAGTACAAATACACCGCTAATTATCCACCTTCTCCTAGATTCATTTTCTGCTTGTTATCTGTTTGATATCTGTTTGTCAGCTATCCTCTTATCCATATCATCAGCTTCATATTCATCACCATTTATTTCATTTTACATTACAGAGTTCATTATTTGCTGACTTTGTACCAGATAATTCTGTTTTAACTTTATTTTTCTTCCTGATATGTTAAATTATAACTACATATTATTGTATCCTAATGCTTTTACGAAGTTCAGCACTATCATTGTGTGAGCCATTTCCTTTATCCAGCTCACTTGTTACTTTATTATAAAAAAAAAAAAGTGAGTAAATTACTAAGGTAATTTACTCACTTTTTACACCAAGACCTACTCTTCACGCTCTTCTCCCCCCCCCTCCAACGAAGTATCATGTTTCTTGTCCACCCATTCCTGAATTCTAATTTTTAACAACTTCTCCATTATGTTGTCCACCACTTGCTGAAGATACTAATGTTCTATAACAGAACTATTTTATCCTATTCTCACCATTGGTATCTTCCTTACCAGAGCAGATAATTAAACAGCTTGGTCAGAGTTGTGCTAATTCCTTTGCATATTTATGTAATATGTGGGTCAATATCCCATCTTATCCCATGGATGCTGCAATATATTCTGAGCACCTCCAGTATATCTGTGTCTTTTTCGTATCAGTCAGTATCATGTGACACTGCACTATTTCAATACTGCACCTATCTTGATAGTACGCCCTTGCAAAGTGATAATTTTGCAAAGTGTTACTCAACTATTTCATCTGCTTCTGCTATCTTCCTGACATCAACATCTGCTTATACTTGCTAACATCTCTTATCCTTCTGTGATCATTCTTCCTTTCACTGCATAGCTAAAGAACTGTTTGGATTTTTTTTAGTCTTCTCCTGCTTGTTTCCTCTCAAAATTTGTTTTTTCCTTCCTTGCTATGCTGGTCTCTGCTTTTTATGCTTGCCGATTATCTTTCTCTTTATATATAGAAATGGGTGATCTTAGATGGGCGAGTGGCATTATTATTCACAGCAACTATTGTTTAATGATGCCACTCTAATCTAACTTTTCCCTAATTTGTGCTCCTGACTCTGGGTATACATTGTGATACTGTATTCATCCAACACCATCTCCAAAGACTGCTAACATCTTTCTCCTCCAGATTCCAGATTCTCACAACATGGCATTGCATTCCACTTCTTATAATCACCTTGGATGATTAAACAGTATGTAATTCTTCACATATTATTATTTAATCTTCCAAGTCAAAACTGCATGATCACTCTTTCCTAATGGGATGCAATGTGGCTACCTGGATTATCTGACCATCACCAGCTCCAGAACTCTTGAACTTGAGTACATCTTAGCAGTTGTGTCAGTTCTGTTTCATTCTCTTTGTTTTCCTCCTTCCACTCTATGTTTCCCTGGTTGAAGTCCCCAATAACAATTACATAGTACTCATTATTCTAATTTACCAAAGAATGTGAGCATTCTCTCTTTATATCCCTTGCCATTAGCAACCAACTGTATATTTTATCCTTTTTGCCTCTTTCACACACAGCAGATTACTTCAGATGCACTGGCCTTTGCACCTGCTCCCTTTCTACCTCCTGCTGAATTCCTACTACTACTCTTTTTGGTTTCGATTCTACGGCTATCATTAGCAACCCCCTCCATTTCTCCCACCACCACCACCACACACCCATTCTACAGTTATTACAACAGATCACTAGTTAAAAAAAAAAATTTTGTTCTCTTCAAGAATAACATTCATCAAACAAAAATCTGCTTTTATTGAGTAAGTTAAGCTGCATAACTATAAACTGTAAAACAAAAAAAATATATGAAATATGAAAAATATAAATGAATATATGTTTACCTTTTTTCTGAATTAATATTTTCCTTTCAGAGATATTAATTTTATTTAACATCACATTGATTTTATTACCACAAATTGTAAAAGGGTGAAGTTCATCCTTTCATAAATTGCAGACTCTATACTGGATAATTCTGCATTACCTTTATTTTTCTTCCTGTTATTTTAAATTATAACTATATATTATTGTTTCAGTATTTATTCGATTTTCTTGATGCACTCATTACTCAACAAACTTCACCAGAAGAAGCATATCGCAAATTTGATGAGATGGCTGCACGTCATACTGAAACACTTCGTAAATTGACAAAACAAGTGCAAGAAGCAAGACAGAATCATGATGATGAAGGGATTAAAAAAGCAGTTAATGAATGTGAAGAGGCTTTAGAAAGGTAATATAACTTAAAAGTTTAACAAATAATAATAATAATAACTTCAGTTAAGTGTAATCATTTCAGTTATGTGTTGCTGATTTGAGTTATATAAAAAATGATTTATATTTTTTTTGATGATCTCACTTTGCAGAAAAAAAAATGTTACTGTTTATTTAGGGAATCAGGTGCATATAGAAAATAATATAAGAATAAATAGGCAGAATATATATGCATGTCATACTTTAACATTTAGGTTCTGAATTCGTGTTAAAGCTTCAGATTAACATTAAAAAAGTCCATATATAAGTTCCAGGAGTCATTAATAGTTTTAGTGGTTTGAGCTGAGTTGTGCTAGTAACAGTATGGAGAATGAATTCATTTTTATTTAAACACTGGTTTGCATTTACCATGACCTGTCTCAATCCACTTAACAATAGACTATAGATACCTTAAGTAGGTCAGAGTCATTTAGCCTTGTGGTTGGATTTGAATAGTGACATCTAAATCGTGTGTGTGTGTGTGTGTGTGTGTGTGTGTGTGTGTGTGTGTGTGTGTGTGTGTGTGTGTGTGTGTGTGTGTGTTCCTGCTAGTAAAGTTTTCAGGTTGCTATGATATTGATGGTTCATCTGACATTTATACAGCACTTTCCTCATGCATGTCAGCTAGATTTGAGTCTTAGCATAGAAGTGTAAAAGATGTTTTTGAATATGAGTAAATTATTATTCTCAGTAATTTTTATATTACAGGTTGTCTCAGAACTGTTTTCACCATAATGGATCAATAATAATATGTTGAAAGCAAGTAAGGTGGTATTGATATTATTGCTTACTTGCTTTCAACTCTTAGTAATATTCATCTCTACTTAGTAACATTCATCTCTACCAAGTCATGAGAAATAGATCTCATGACTTGGTAGAGATGAATGTCAATCAGCAAGGTGTGAACACACTTCACAATTTTGGCATTGTAGTCATTGTATTCTGGGGTTTTAATTTCAGCCATCTTTGTCAAGTGTTCTTTGAATGTTAATAATCTAACTGGAATGACTCTGAGATAAGTTCTGTAGCATTTTATTGTGCAATTTCTAAAATTGACTTTAGGAACTTATGACACATAAGTGCTGTGGGGGAGTCAGTGTAGAAATGAAAAAAGAATCTGTGGCATGTTTGTTTACTGAAAAAGGAGGAAGAGAAGTTGGTTCAGTAAGTTTGAAGGTGAACAGTAAATGGTTCATCAGCAGCTACTCTTGTTCTTACAGTTGTAGAAGAAAGTGGAGGAATGATGGTAGCCAGTTCAGCAAAGCATTGTCCATGAAAATATGTATATATAAAAAAAGACAGAAACAGAATGTATATGTGAGAATGATTGGAGTGAATTTGTGAGAGACAGAGGAGTCCTTATTTAATAGAATTACAAATTATCCTTTTCTGAATAGCATTAAGTATTCTTAGGGAGATTTTAGGTGTATGATGTGCAGATGTGTGAGTACTGTTTCAAGGTTGATAGATGTGGAATTTATAGTGTTAGCAGTTTTATAGGTGAAAAGTAGTCTTAAGTACAAAACTACACTCATTTTATGGGGGGGGGGGGGCTGAATAAACTGTTGTGTTTATAAAGCCAGAAAAGGTTAAAGGTGTAAGTAAGAGAAATCTGATCATTTTTGACAATCAGGGTAGTAAAATAAGTGAATTGAGATTTTTTTATTTTGCAAGAAATAAGGTTTTCTTATTTCTTGTATTCTGGTAACATTATTATAATTCCCAGCCACTGAAGAATAACAAAGAGATCAGATTTAAGGCATTAGTTATAGAATGTTTATCCTATCTATAGCTTTGCTGTGTTCTGTCACCAGGAAAGTTATGAGTTGAATTTGAGATCAGTGACAGAAAGTCATTTATATACAGGATGAAGAGAAAGGTGAAAACACAGCCCTGCAGTACTACAGCTTTGGTGGGAAAATCTGAAGAGAGTATCAACCATGGGATACATTGAATAATCTGAGAATGATCTTTCAAAAGAGGTGGAAGGTAGAACATGAGATGGGAGTTTATGAGGAGGCCTCTGTGCTAGACTGGATCAAATACCTTAAAAATGTCAATAATAACCCATAATCAAAGGTGGGACAGTAATAACCAGAAGATCAGCTAAATTGGTGAAATCCATATTACTGGTCATTAATTAACAGATGAGTTTCCAGTGGAAGAATTTGGCTGTTGACGACCTTTCCCTGATTTTTGAGACAATTGAAGTTAGAACGATCAGATGATAGTTTGTTGGCTGACGTTTATCACTTTTTGGAGTGGACTGAATATGCACTTGTTTCCATGATGCATGGTAGATACCAGTCAAGTAGGAAAAACTGAAAAGACAATATAGAATAGGTGTTAATTCAAGCACAGGTTTATGCACAGAAGGTAGGAAACTATCCTTCTGATTTCTTTGTGAGGATTAGCAGTTTTTGCTGCAGTGAGAGGATTGGGGAGAGATAATTTTCTTAGTCATCAGTGCAAGTGTTGGACTAATGACAAGTGTTGATGTAAGTGAGATGAAAATATAGATGGGCAGAAAAAGTTGTATTCATCATCCTGCATTTGAACAGGACACACTTTTCAGCATTTGGCCCTTTCAAAATCAGAACTGAATTTGTTGAGTTTTTTCCCACCTGTTCCGAGCTACAATATAGGCTAACTTAAAAGCCATTGGTGATATGCTGATTTTTTTTTTTTTTTTTTTTGCACTGCCATTTAGCACACTTGTTGAAGACCAAACCTTTGGATAGTTTAGGGTGGAATGGAAGGAGTAGAAACCACAGAGGTCATCCCATTTTGACGTAAGAAGGAGATTGAATTAGTGAGGAATGTTCTATAGTACCGTATTTTTCGATAGATAACGCGGTTATCTATACAAAAAAGTCTGAATTCATTAAAAAATGAACTTGTGCGGTATACATTTGAAAGTTATGAGAGGTAAATCAAATGTAATAACAAAACAGTATTACTTAATATTTATTGAACATTACACTATTCAAATCCAAAAAATTCTTCATCAGACTCAATATTGAAAGAATCAATTGCATTAAAAATTCCGTTTAGTATTTCTTCAGCTTCCATTTCAGAAGATACATCGTCATGTCCGGTGACATAATCATTGTTACCGGACACCACTGCATTCCCTTTTGCTTTAATGAAACCATTTCTTAAATTGTTAAAACACTTAAATTGTTTCTCTTCATAAATCCAAAAACCCAAGATGGGTAGGCCTTGAAATCCTTTATATTATCGTTTTCACAATTCTTTTTGATTCATGCAGCGCACGGAGAGTAGATATTCTGATACCTTTAACCCTTTCACTAACAACCCAATCAAACAGTTTTTTTTTCTATGGTTGGCCACAAGCACCTTTAAACCTCATAGCACGCTTCCTTGTATGTAAAGATTTCAGGACTTTTCAGTCTTTTGCCATTCACGAACACTACTTTCTCCAACGCTCAACAATCTACCAGCTTCACGATTCCCTTTTTCCTTTGCTACTTCTACCACTTCAATCTTGAACTGCACTGTATAGGATTTTTTGGCACACTTTTCGATTTATGCAGCGCACGGACAGTAGATATTCTGATACCTCTAGCTCTTTCACTAACAACCCAATCAAACAGTTTTTTTCCTATGGTTGGCCACAAGCACCTTTAAACCCTCATAGCACGCTTCCTTGTATGTAAAGATATCAGGACTATTTTAGTATTTTGCCATTCACGAACACTACTTTCTCCAACACTCAACAATCTACCAGCTTCACGATTCCCTTTTTCCTTTGCTACTTCTACCACTTCAATCTTGAACTGCACTATATAGGATTTTTTGGCACACTGTGTGTGCCTGTTTTCTGCCTATATCTATACATCAAAAGGCATGATGAAAATGTTGGGGGGGGGTGCACATTATCTATTGAAAAATACGGTAAAAGAAACTTTATGAGATTATAGTCTGAGTTACCAAAAAGCAAACTTCTACATACAAGTGTATTTGAAAGGACAGCTTGTAGGAAAGGTCAGGGGTGTAAGCAAGTATCATCTGATATTTTGGTGGGTAGATATACTATCTGCATTAGGTCATTGCTAACAGCACTTACGTCAGCATTCCCTGCCAGGCAAGCCAGTTTGAGTTGTTAATGTTGAGGTTCTCAAGGGAGATGCTCTTACCATTTGGCTATTGGGAATTCAGAAAATTATTATTACTGTTAACTCCAGACCTCCATGGAGTCAAAAGATCCAGTGCAGGGGAGGTACACACTGTCACATGCACACAAACATTCCTTATAAAATTGTGCTTTAAACTCATTAAACGTGTCTGTATTCACCACACTCTCAGTCAATGAATTCCACTGACCACTCTCCATTCAAAGAACCTGCTTGGCATCACTCCTTTGCTCTTGCCCTCCTTATACTAAATTTAGTTTAATCCTTTATCCAAGTGTGAGCAAACAAAGTTTGCACCTGAAAGTATCTTCAGGACTGTGGTAAGGTGGTACAAAACCACCTTACCCCAGTCCTGAAGATACTTTCAGGTGCAAACTTTGTTTGCTCACACTTGGATAAAGGATTAAACTAAATTTATTATACTCTAACCAAGTGAAAAATAAACTTTCAACCTCCTTATACTGTTTCCAGGAATGACCTTTTTATTGTTCTACTCCCTCTCCCATTTTATGAAAAATTTCTTCCATGTTAACCTAACAACTCCTGACCATTTATATGTCTCAATCATATCCTGTTTTCCGCCTATTCATGAGAATTTGCAAATTGCATTCCCTCAATTTGTCTTTATACCCTCTATTCCAAAGACCAGTTACCCTTAGTTAATCTTATCTGTTTCCTTTCTAATATATATCCTCATCACCATGTGGCCAAGTTGTGCACAATAACCCATATTACCCAGACTATTTCAACCTTTATTGAGGTAAAAAAGTAAAGAGTTGCTCATCATAGGTCTACAGTAGTTAGTATAGGGGTGCAAGAGAGCCTGAGGGTATTAGAAGAAAGAAAAGACAGATAGATAGCATGAGAGATAGAGAAAAGGTCTCGGCTCTTTTATATTATCATATAGCCAAAGGCTATCAGTTTTCCTTTGTCACCAATCTCATATATGAAGGTGGTCTGAAAAGTTCTCGGCTTAACAATGAAAAAATGAATTCATAATTTCAAAATTATTTTTATTTTTCAATATAATCTCTCTTAAGACTAATACATTTATTCCAGTGATGCTCCAGCACCATTATCACATCCCTGTAGTGGTTCTCAGTATGATCTGCAAAATACCCCTCTACAGCTTCAATCACCTCTTGATTCGAAGAAAAACACTGACCTGTGAGGAAGAGCTTTAGTTTTGGGAAGAGATAGAAGTCAGAGGGAGCTAAATCTGGGGAATAGAGTGAATATTCCAACAATTCATATTGCAGATCCCTTAATTTTCCCCATTGCCAAAACACATTTGTGGGCAGGTGCATTGTCCTGATGAAAGATGATTTTTTTCTTCTGCAAACTGGGTCTTTTCTCATGAATTTTTTTGTCTAGTCTGGTTAAAAGATCTGAATAATATTCCCCCATTATTGTTTTACCCCTTTTCAAGATAATTAATAAACAAAATGCCTTTAGCATCCCAAAACACTGATATCGTGACCTTTCCTGCTGATGGAATCGACTTTGTCTTCTTTGCCGCTGAACAACTGGCTTTTGTCCTCTGTTTTGACTGCTGTTTGGATTCTGGTGTGTAATAGT
Organism: Typopeltis vanoorti; assembly: GCF_054136105.1. Lineage (NCBI taxonomy): Eukaryota > Metazoa > Arthropoda > Arachnida > Uropygi > Thelyphonidae > Typopeltis > Typopeltis vanoorti. The sequence continues at coordinate 41,936,166 of NC_143557.1, forward strand.
GAATCCAAGTCTCATCCATAATAATAAATCGACACACAAAACCAGTTTTATTCTTGTTAAAACGCACCAAGCACTGTTCAGAGATTTTCATGCGAGTGCGTTTTTGATTTGCTGTAAACAAGCACAGCACCCATCTTACGCAAAGCTTTTTCATTTGCAATTCTTCATGCAAAATATATTCTACACGTTCTTTTGAAATGCCTATAGTCTCAGCTATTTCACTCACTTTGACTCGGCAGTCATCCAATACCATATCATGCACTTGATCAGTAATTTCTGTTGTTGTTGTGGGACATTCTTCATGTGGACATCCACATGAAGGATGTCCAAAGAAGTTACACTTTTTTGGACATCCTTCATGTGAATCATCTTCAAGGCTGGTACAGCCACGTTTAAACTTGGAAGCCCATTTTTCTTAATTGTCAAAAATGAAGGAGAAGAGTGCCCATGAACTTCAAATGAATTTCTTTTGCCGTTAAACCTTCTTTTACAGAGAATTTTATAACTGCACGATACTCATTTTTATCCATTTCAAGGGATACAAACAACACTTTTGCTTCAGATAGCTATAAAACAAACTACTTGATAGAATAACTTGCAATTTCACATGGATGCTTATGACAGATGTATCAACTTACAAAAAAAATCTTGCCGATAAAGTTGCCATCTATGGTCGAGGCTGAGAACTTTTCAGACCACCCTCGTAGATGAACAACCAAAAGACTATTGGAAGTTTTTTCCCACTTGGTTAGACTATAATAAATTTAGTTTAATCCTTTATCCAAGTGTAAGCAAACAAAGTTTGCACCTGAAGTATCTTCAGGACTGAGGCAACTCGTGGTAAAGGTGGACTAAGCTCTCATCACTCCTTGTATCTCCCGTAATACAAAGCACATCTCCTTGCAGACATGTATAATGCTATGTTCTTTTTAAGTCATTAAAATTATTGAACATGTTCATAAACCAAGTCAGTCTGCATACAAATAAATAAATATATATATATATATAATCTCTAACATATATATAAATATATATAGATAGTTAACATATAAATATGTTATGTTAAATATATATAAAATATATCTTTATAACATATTTATCTTTAATATATATATATATATATATATATATATATATATATATATATATATATTAAAGATACCAAGAAATTATGTACTTGGTTTTAATCCTTTTCCCAAGGAAGCAAAACAATGTTTTGTGTTTTTGAAATATATTCACATCTGAGATACTTGTACATAGAAGCTGATGACTTCATATTACTTGCCTTAGTATGTATCCCATAATGCAAAGCATTATGCGATGACTTCATACTAAGGCAAGTAATATGAAGTCATCCTCTTTCAGATATGTATAATGCTATGCTTAATGGGAAGGGCCACTACCCAGACCGGTTTCGACCTTTATTGAGGTCTCATCAGTGGGAGCCAGACCCAGAAGTGGTGTTACTAAGGCAGAAGCAATGGAGAAGTCATATTTACCTATACGAGTTCCCAAAAGGTGTACCACCTTATTATTAAATTACTCTGGATTTATAGAAAGATGTTGGAAGTTTTTTCCTGCTTGGTTAGACTATAATAAATTTAGTTTAATCCTTTATCCAAGTGTTGCACCTGAAGTATCATCAGGACTGAGGCAACTTGCGGTAAAGGTGGGGGTAGTGGCCCTTCGCTTAATGCATAGCATTATACATGTCTGCAAGGAGATGTGCTTTGCATTATGGGAGATACAAGGAGTAATGAGAGCTTGGTCCACCTTTACCAAGAGTTGCCTCAGTCCTGAAGATACTTCAGGTTCAATCTTTGTTTGCTTACACTTGGATAAAGGATTAAACTAAATTTATTATAACCAAAAGACTAATTGAAACTAAAGTGCAAGGATGACTGATACTCAGGTAGTTAGCCCCATTTGAGTTAACTGCCTTGAGTTGGTCTTCTCTGTGTGGGATTTCTCTCCAGTCATCCCTGCAATCGACTAGGACCACATTGAATAAAGAAGATGGAACTATTTAAAAAAACCTGTCATAGCAAGAATAGACAGAATTTTGTCTCCCTCTGCTGAATATTACATAATGTTGGTTCTCTGCACTATCTTGTCATAAATTTGATATCTTCTAGAATGCCTCTTTCTAAATACAAAAATCATCTGACTGAACAATAAAATTTCCACAATACAATATTCTAAAGCATTTGGATGTCATAGTGCTTGTTTTCAAATCCATGTTTCTTTCTAACCTTCCATAAATGGTATTTTAATTCATTAATTATAAAAATCAAAATTCTCTTCACATTGCTTACAGGTAGTGGATATTGAAAAAAAAATAACCTGTTCTGTTGTAAGTAATGAAATGCCCAATACATTACATAATATGTTTTACAAATACTCAAGGCAAGAGGGAAGCTGTAGAATGCATGTTCTACTGTTTCCAATCAGTAACAGATGCCACAGATTGGATCTCCGATGTTCAAGTACCCCCATTTGATGGTATTGACTGGAAGGGTGGCCATATGCAATTCTCTAAGGAAGATCCCTTCTGTTAGGGTACCCTTGGAACTTCCACAAATTGTGAAACATGGTATTATTGTCAGTACCCAACTATGGAATTTGTTGGTGAAAGAGATTAAAGATTTCTTTATACCAAATTTTACTTTTTTTTTAATGGAAAGAATGTCAATGCCAGCATGTTTTAGCAATCTTAAAGTTAAGCACAAAGTATTGTAGTATTCAGGAACAATTTCAGCTTTTGAACCTTTATAATCATTATAATCAAACAGGGGAAGATGAAACCTAGGTAGTACAGGGGAAGGTCTGCACATGTTTGATTAGTCTGCAGTATTTTATGGATTTTTGAAACTGTATTGCTTAAATAGCAGAATTTTAAAACTGGAAGCCCAAATCCTCCATGCTTCTTTAATAGTTGAAGAAATTCCTTCTCAACTTCTTGGTATCAGCTGAACCAAAAAAAATGGTACAGGCTTACTATATAATTGTTTTTCTTCAACTTCTGTGATATTTGTAATATTTATTATGTACAACTGAGCAGGAAGGATTATGGTTTTGAGTGCTATGGCCTTAGAAGAAAAGGAGAATGGCCCTGTTTTCCAGTCTTCTAACATTTCCAAGTTCTTGGACTGGTAATATTGGGTAAGTGGAGAAGAGAATTCCAAGTATAATGAGGGGTTTTGGGGTTATTCCAAAAGAAATGCCTCCAAGATCTCACTTTCCATAAACTTTTAATTTTGTCTTGTCTGCATTAGTAGTTAATCCACTGATTTTGCTGAATTTTTCTGAAATACCAAAAAATATATACATGGAATCATTATCCTTCAAAGTGCCCACTATATCATTGACCATATTTTCCGTAATAGTTGAAGGAACTGTTATTCCTTGCACAGCATGCGTACTGTTGACTTCCTGTAAGAATGGTTCAAGAACCAATGCAAAGAGCAGTGGACTGAGGGCAACCTTGCTTTACTCCTTTTTGAATTTTGACCAGGTCTGACAGGAACCCATTAACTAGGAGGTGGGTAGTTGAATTGGCATAGTCTCCTTTGATAATGGATAGCAGCTTTTTACCTGCACCAATTTGCTGGAGGATGTGAAATAGAAAGGGATGCCGGAAATTATCAAATGCTTGAGTAAGGTCTACTGATAGCACTGCCATCGACTGCTTTTTCACGTTAACTAAGCACATTAGATCACATAGCAGAAATAGATTAAATTCTACTGCTTGACCTGGTACTCCATACACCTGTATGCTTTTAATTATATATCTTATTCCCACTTTGAGCCTGTTATTGATAATGCGGAAAAATATCTTGTAGTCAGTATTAGGTCTCCAGCTACTGATTAATGTGTGATCTCTATTAGGTTTTGGAATGAGGATAGGTATGGCTTGCTACAAATTCACTTGGTATGTGTCCTGTTGAGAGAAAGCAATTGAATAGTATAATTAGAATGGGAAGAATAAAATCCCAGGCCTCGCAATAAAGTTCTGACCCTAGACCATCAGGTCCTGGGAATTTTCTTGTCTGGCATTATTTATAGGCTGTGGTAATTTCAGATGCTGTAATGGGTCTGTCAAGCCCATCTTGGATATGAACAGGGAAAACCATTAATGTTCCAGGTTATAATTTCCAACAGTACTATTGTCTTCAAACAGATTTTTGTAATGTTTTTGAAAGGAGTCAAGGATGTCTGGAGTGGTGGACATGTCTTCTCCAGTAATGCAGATTTGAGTGATAGTCCTTTCTTTGTGAAATTTAGTGAATTGTCTGTTGAAGAAAGCAGCTGAAGGGTTGTCTGCTAGGTGCTGCTGTGTTGTTATCTTAAAATTTCTTTCTTAATGTTAATGTTTCTAATGATGTTGCTACATTCTATTCCATTGTGTTTGGTTTGTTACGAACCAGCTTCTCTCTTTATACAGGTGTTTCAACTTTTTTTTTCCTTTTGAGGAAAGCCTATTCCTTTCCCCATTCTATCATATTCTGTTTTACTGCTTGTTTGAATTTTAACCACATATCCCAATTCCAGGCAACGTTATTCTAATTGGAACAGAGGGTCTGGAATTTGGTTGAAAAGATCACTGGAAAATTTGGTGGAAATCTCCATGGTCTGGAACAGATCTCTACTCTTTCCCATGCAGTGGAACTTAAGTAAAACTAGATTATGATCTGACATGTTGATGTCAAGATGTTTTAATTATCCTCAATTATCCTATTTATAAGGGAAGAAGAGATATAAATTCGATCAATAAGAGTACCAATACCTAGATTCATGTGCGTGTAAGCCTGGAGTTTAGGATTGCGAATCCTCCATATGTCTACTAGTTGACCATTGTCAAGACATGTTTTTAACTGTGCGTATCCCACTTTTCCACTCCTGGGGTGTCCTCCTATTTTGTCTAATGTGGGGTTTTCAATACAATTCCAGTTTCTAGATGCTATGATGTAATGGCCACCGTATAAATATGGCTCCAATTCCTGGAAGAATTTCCGTCTAACTGTTCCATTGGATGGAGCATAAACATTTATAAATCTTATTACACATCCACAGTATTTCCAGTCTATTGTCAAGATTCTTCCTTCTGCATCCCATTGGATATTACAGAATGATCCAAGTAGGGGGCCAAGAATAAGAACTCCTACTCCAGCTCTGTTAAATCTTCCAAAGCTCCAATAAGGAAGAAGTGAATATCTGTCTGTTTAAGTTTTTATATTTTTATACCTGCAGAAGTGTGTTTCTTGGAGAAATAAAAACCTAATATTATGGCGTAGCATAAGTTTCCATATAGTTTCTTGTTTAATTTGCCTGTGTAATCCTCGTATGTTTAATGAAGTGTCACTGGTAAGTCTTCAATCTCTGAAAGAGTGGTTGTGTAGCCTGCTTCTTATAAACAGATTTCCAGTTTTTTACAGTTGCTTTCCATTATTTCAATTTCTTTCTTAATTTGGAAGCTAGTTATTTTCTTTTCATGTAGGTGATAATTGTACTGAGAAAACTTTGAATCAGTAAACTTTATTATATTTTCTTTAATTGTATCTCTTGCTTTTCCTTTATTAGCATGAGAAGGTTCTTCCTATTCCATAAACTCTTCTGAGCCTGAAGAGTTTTCATTTGATGATCCACAGCCTTCTCCATCTTTGCATTTTTTATTATCTCTTTTTCTTTTAGATGTAGTTCCTTTTTTAAATTTTTTGTGTTTATCCTCAATTTTTTTTATTAATTCATCTTTCCTTTTTGATGATCTTGTCTGCATATTAAATTCTTTTAGTTGTCTTACTTCTTTTTCTGTTTCTTCTCTGGTTTCTCCTTATAGAACAGTTTCATGTTTTTGCATTTCGTTTTGTACCTGTTCAGTTGCTATACTAGGTTCATTATTGATAATTTCAAATGATGTTCCATCAATATTTGACTGGGAAAGTGGTTTCTGCTGATGTGGAGTTTGGGGGCTAATTTCTAGCTGATTTGGTGATCTTTTTTGTCTGAATATTAAATTCTTTTAGTTGTCTTACTTCCTTTTCTGTTTCTTCTCCGGTTTCTCCTTGTAGAACAGTTCAGTTGCTATACTAGGTTCATTATTGAACCTAGTTTCACGACTATATATGTTCCATCAGTATTTGACTGGGAAAGTGGTTTCTGCTGATCTGGAGTTTGGGGGCTAATTTCTAGCTGATTTGGTTGTACACTTTTTGTGATTTTACCAAGTGTAGTTTGTTTAAAAGTGCTGTCTTTACTAGATTGAATTGGAAAATCCAGGAACTCTTCATTCTGCTTCTCTGATATATATATATGGTGTTCTAATTGACTCTACCGGTGCTCCCACTCTCTCAGCAAAAGTTATAAAAAGATGGGTATTAACGCAGGGTTCAGAATTTTTGCATTTCTGACAGGGTTTGAAACACTGATTAGCAATATGTCCGATCTTCATGCAGTTGAAACATTTAGATTTGGAGCAGTTTCCACCCAAGTGATCGTATGAACCACTGGCACTGCTTTTGTACTTCATGATGGTTTACCATAACTCAAGTTGTACTGATGTTGACAGAATTTGGTACGAGCATCTCCATATCCATCGTGAAGGTGACTTCATGAGAAAAACAGTTTGAATCTTTGCCTGATAAACGCTTTCACATATTACTAATCTTACCCCATTTTGAAAATGTCTGTATAAGAATTTCATTGCTGTTCTCTGTATGTTCCATCAAAAATTTTTCGATTTTTATTGTTTTTACCTGGCTTCCGACCATTACAGGAATAACTTTGCTGCCTTCAAAAGTAAAACCCTGTAATATCTCTTGTTTCCACATCTTTGACTACAATTAAATATTTCCCTCTGCCATAAGGGATGTGAGAATAAATCTTATTTGCTCCCCAACTATCTCTTTTAAAACCTTAGTTACCCATCGCGCTTCTTCATATCCAGGAATTTCAATTCCTAGAGTTTGCACCCTTGGAGGAATTGGTACCATTATCTCAGGTGGGGAAAAGAACTATAACCTCTGCATTTGTAAGAGAGAGAGAGAAATTTTCATTCACAAGACTGAGAATTAAATAATCCCATGATACAGAAATAATTCTACACTACCAGCAAATGCTTTATTTGAGCTACTGTAAAATGGCAGCTGTGATATCGCCAGAAGTAATCCCATAATGCAGATATTAACTGCACTACCAGCAATTTTAATATTTATTTTAATAAAGATTAGTGCTGGTAGGGGTGAAACCACCACTAGCACCAGTAAAATAAAATCTAAGTGAAAAACAAACTAAAGAAAACCAAAGTACCTTAGTAATTAAAGATACCAAGAAATTATATACCTGGTTTAATCCTTTATCCAAGTGTAAGCAAACGAGTTGGTACCTTTAATTTATAGTATAACCAAGTGGAAAAACTTCCAACAACTATCTCTAATCCAGAGTATTTTAATAATAAGGTGTGACACCTTTTGGCTACTTATATAAGAAATTGTGACTTTGGCATTACTTAAACTTTAGTATCACCTCTGGATCTGGCTCCCACTGATGAAACCCCCAATAAAGGTTAAAACCGGTCTGGGTAGTGATCCTTCCCATAATGCATAGCATTATACATACCCATAAGGATTTGTGCTTTGCATTATGGGATACTAAGGCAAGTGATATGAAGTCATCCTCTTCTTTATACGAGTTGCCTCAGTTCTGAAAACACTTCAGGTGCAAACTTGTTTGCTTACCAGGATTTTGCTTAATGTGGGATTTGATTGACACAGCGAAATTAATTGTGACAGTCCCTTTATATATGCAGCAAGAGTTTTACTTAACGCACCTTTAAATTTACCATACAAAAGCATGCAAGTCTCGAGCAGTGTTTCCTGGCCAAGAGAAAGAAAGTTGCGAGCATGATGACGTCATTCCTCCCATGAGAAATAACTTAGCTTTCAAAGCTCTTTTGTTTTTAGATAACGCAATTGGTCATCCAAGTTCTCTTAATGTGAAAGTTTTATTTTTTCCACCAAATACATCGTTGCTACAACCCATAGATAGGGGCATCATCGCAACTTTCAAAGTCTATTTTCTTAAAAAGACATTCTCAAAGGCAGTAGAAACAACAATGGGAGAAAATGCGATTACGCTCCAAGAATTTTGGGGACAAAATTTTAACATTAAACACGCAATTTAAAACATTCATGACTTGTGGGAGCAAATGTCTTCTAGCTGCATGAGAGCTGTTTGGAAAGACCTTTTGCCAGAATGTGCTAATGACCTAGGTGGTTTTCAAAATCCTGTGAACAATTTGGTTGAAGAAATTCTGGCAATTGGTGAAGACCTTTTTTTGATGGTGTTAATGCAGAAGATGTTAAAGAATTATTGGATTCAAATTCAAAAGATTTGAGTGACCATGATCTTCTTGAAATTGAACAATAATGCGCATATGAATATAACGAACAAATGGAATGTGAAGATGAGGTTCCAAAGGAGATAACAATCAAAGAACTGGATGGAATATTTCGCAGTTTAGAATTGCTTAAGCAGCAAGTAACGGACATGGATCCAGATGTTAATCAAAGAATGCTTGTTTGTTGAGGTCTAGAGAGTCATTTTGCTTGCCCTCATAGAATTTATGCTGATAAGAAAAAGCTAAAACTATAAAACTATTCAAACAACTCTTGATAACTTTTTTTGATAAAAAAATTGCAGTAACTAATGTAGGTACAAGCATTTATTAAACATTTACTTTGCATTCATTTTTTATCTTTCCTAAAAGAGTACCATATAAAACGAATTATTAATACAGTAATCGATCATGGACGAATTGTAATTTTTACTATTGATTATTATATTTGATTAATACTATTTTGATATATGCGGTAACATTGAGGGATTAATTAATCGCATTAATCAAGGGATACCTGTATATAATTTCTTGGTATTTTTAATTTATACTTTTCATTACTTTTGTGAAGTGGAACAATTATACCTTCTTTCTTCTCCCTTGGAACCTGTGTTGCTTTTGCAGGACTTGTATTAAAGAGATATGTCAAGTCATTATCTACTGCCAGCATTCTATAACATTCCTTTAAGGTGTAGGTAATGACATGTCATCAAGTTCTAATGTGTTATTGTCATTAATTCCTCATATACTTCCTACTTACAAGTAAGTCATCCTCTTCCATTTTCTCCTTGAGTTTCTCATGATTTCACACTGAAACACTCTGATGAATTGTTCACTGAATAACCTCAGTTGTATGCTCGGCAGCATTCACTAGTCTACCATCTTCATCCTTTAACATCATTCTTCCTTCTTCTTGCTACATATCAGAAAAACTCTAGAATTTTTCTTGGCCCTACTAATTTCTGCTTAATAGGGGAAGGAGCAAGGACAAAAGGCCATCCCTGGAAGTTGCAAAAGGAATCATGAGCAAGAGGATGAGAAGTGGTTTTTATTTGCATGGAGGGTGGTTGAACTATGGAATGCATTGCCTGATGAATAATTAATTAGTTAAAGGAGTGGTATGATATACTTTGCATTTTTTTAGGCTGGGCCTCTCACAATGAGTCTTGTGATTCCATGGAGGTCCTGAATAATAATAATAGTAACTGCACTTTTGCTGTCCTTACTTGAGTTACCTTCATAGTCTGCTCTTTCTACTCTATATGCAACTGATTATTACCATTATTCATCTTGTGTTACCTACACTACCTTCCTCTTCTTCTAGATTTAATGCTTAATCCCTTCATTCATCCTTTTGACACCCACCTTTTTCAGCCTTTTGATCTTCAGAATGCATTCACACATTCTTTTCTTCCTCTTTTCTGTCCACTGCTGGACGAAGGCCTCCTCCAGTTCTTTTCACCTTTCTCTGTTCTTGGCAATGGTTGACCAATTTTTCCCAACACATTTTGACAGTTCATCACTCCACCTTCTTTTAGGACATTCTCGACCTCGTTTCTCTTCTTTTGGAATCCAATTTGTTACTGTAGTGGTCCATTGCACATCTTCTCTCCTTGATAGATGTTCGGCCCATTTCCATTTTAGTCGCTTATGGTGAAGAATGAATAAACGAATGAATTCACACATTAATGTTGTTAATTATCACTTGATCAGTGCCCAGGTAGCATTTATCTCCTCATTCCATGCTATTCAAAACTGTCTGTTAAGCTTCTCATAACTACTGGTCTCATAGTTCCACATATGTCCATTCCTCAGAATAGTCTTCATATGGCTGGCCACCATCCAGGTATCACATCATGGTCACTCTCACCATCTGGAAGGAAATGTGACATCTCACTCATAATCACTTCTTCCAATAAAGTGAACCAATGTGAAACTTTAGAGAAAGTTTCACATTCCAAGAGGTCAGAGTAATTATTAGAATCTCAAAAGTGATAGAAACAGCAATTGAATGCAACAGAGGTTGATGTGAAAATTTTAGTCCATGCAAATCAAATGACGATGGATGTGTTCAAGGTTTGGTATTTTCTCACATGCAATGTCAGTCTGACAAATGCATACATGCCACCCTTGTCATGGAAGGAATTGTGTAAAGTGTAGTTTGGACATATGAGGTCTTCAACTGATGTTTGCTTAGAAATAACATGCCCGTTAAGGCTAACTCCAAGTGACGCATATCATTTATATTGCTGGTAAGGAGTGGTTAAGGGTCAAAACTGTATAACTGAGAGGAGACCTCCACATAGCCTTTAAAGGAATGCAGAAAACCGACCAAGGCTTCTGACGTAATGTTCAATCCTCACCTTATGGTGCTGCATCCTATTACGTATCTACCTGAATACTGAATGAATGAAGATTGGCTGGCAATTTGGGATTTATCTGACAATATTGGCTTAAACCACAAATAAAATGATGGTACAACATGACAGAATTTCATGCTGGCTGGGACATTGCCCAGTTAAACAAGGCCCACGTTATTTTCGCTAGCAAAAAGTCAGCAGGTAGAATTGAATTGTAAGTCAGCAGCTAGAACTGAAGGAAGTACAGGAAGATCGTTTGATATTAAATCTGGTGTCAGAGAAGGATGTATGTTATCCTCTCTCTGTTATTTATTATCTGTATGGATCACATTATGAAGGAAAGTGGTATTAAACCTGATATCAAAATTGAAGATGTTAATCTCATCTCTTTACTTTATGTAGACGATGTTATACTTTTAAATAAATCCAGGACAAGTCTGCAAGGTTCCCTGACTAAATTGAATAACTGTTGTAATAAATTTGGCATGAAAATCAGCAATAACAATGAAAATAGGCAGAAACATTGAAAATATCATCTGCATTATGAATGGAGAACCTATAGAACAAGAAAAACATTTTAGCTACTTAGGCACAATTTTTTATGTAGATCGTTAATTAAATATGGAAATAGACAACAGAATCAACAAAGCTGGTGTAATAGGAAGTCAACTGAATAAATTTATATGGAATAAAAGAGAAATTAGTCAAAACACTAAAGTAGCTGTATACAAGACAGTGTTCAAACCAACTTTAACTTATGGATCTGAGAGCTGGGTCAGAAGTAAAACACTTGACCAAAGACTAGAGACTGCAGATATGAGAGTCCTGAGAAAGATTAGGGGGGCACAAAGAGATGGCATCAATGGCAATATCATATTAAAAATAAGGATGTTAGGAAAGAACTGTTGGCATCCACGAATGTGTTAGCAGAGCTAATCTCGAGTGGCATGGTCACTTAAAAAGAATTGAAGAGTAAAGGTTAGCAAAAACAAGTGTTCTCTTCCAGGTTGGCAGGAAAAAGGCCCAGAGGAAGACCAAGATATAGGTGAATTGATATAGTAAAAAGTGCATTAGAAGACAGAAATAGGACTGATAATGGAGTCTTGACAGATAACAGATTGATCTGGAGGAAAATTGTTGATAGGAAATTAGTAATGATGTAAACTCTTCATGCAGTATTACCATACTATCATGTAAACCACCTGAGGGTACATGTCAGGAAATTGATGATGATGATAAGGTCATGAATATTGGTGAAATGGATATGATTTTTTTTTTTTGCGATTTTTATTAATATTGGGTATACAGCCTTGTATAACGCAGTACTTATACAATGCAGTTTCGATATAACACAGTCTACAAATTGTAGTAACCCCTTTCGAGTCATCAGAATTCAAGGAGAACCGGCATTCCAGTCCAGAACTCGGGGGTGCCGTAGGTGTCAGGGAGGCAGAGCTCCCCCCCTCCAATAAGATCGACACTGATAATCAGTTCGGTAGATTCCTTTTAAACAGATAAATGAAGGCAAAATAGTTCTTGGCAGATTAGGTGTCTTTCAAGTGCAGTTGATTCTCTCTCAATGTAGTAAACATCATTATAATTAGTACACTATAACACTACTGAAAATTCCAGACCAAAGCTACGATACGTGGAAATCATAGTAATGTCATGATAAAAAAAGTCACTATACCAAATTATTGACTGTAATAAACTATTCATGTGGTCCCTATGAATTTGCTATAATGAGAGTTGATTTTTTAACGATACTTGTGATCGTGTGTGAATGATCAGTTGTTCATATTCCACTTTGTTTTTTAAAACTATTCCAATGTAGCCACTGAAGATGGTCTGTAATATTCAGACTGAAATATTTGGCAAATTAAACATTATTCTTGTGTTAATGTGTATATATTTCTAATAATGAGAGTTGACTGTATAGTGTGACACCAAGGCAGTCTTTATAAAACATTCCTGGACAAAAGGTATTTATTCTCTTTTTCGAAATTGTACCAACCATTATATACTTTTACTGGTTAAAATAAGATTTCTTATTTATTCTGTTGTGAAAATGGGATTATTAACCTTGGAGATACTTTTAATATATATTAATTTTTACAAAAGTAATAAACTTTAAAATAAATAGAATCATTCTCTCATTTGAAGAAGTAAGTTATTGGGTGACATTCTGTATTCAGTAATTATAAAATTTGCATAATGTATATACGTATACACATTTATGTTGCATCAGATTTCATTATATATTATTTATAAGATTATAGATTTATTACATATTTTTCTTTCTTTACAGATATATTCCTGTGTTAATGGCACAAGCTAAAATCTATTGGGATATGGAAAATTATCAACAGGTAGAGAAAGTGTTTCGTAAGTCAGTGGAGTTCTGCAATGACCATGATGTATGGAAACTGAATGTGGCTCATGTGCTGTTCATGCAAGAAAATAAATTTAAAGAAGCAACAGGATTTTATGAACCAATTGTTAAAAAGAATTATGATAAGGTATAAAACACTGCTTTGTAATGTTATGTAATTGTCTAGAAACTCTATACAGTATATTAAAATAGGATTTTTTGCTCATCTCTGTCTGTACATGTTAATTATTATGTCAAAGCCTAACAGTATTTCAGGTCATCGTCGTCGTCATCACATTCCTGATTTGCACTCTCAAGGAGTGTATAGGATATTATGATATTATTTCATGAAAAATTTATACCATAACTAACTTTCTGTCAACAGTTTTCTTCAAAATTAATCTGTTATCTATCAGGACTTCAATATTATCAGATCTTATATTTCATTCTTCTAAGGCTGAGGTTAGCTCTGCTCACCCTCCTAAATATTAATAATGTCAAGTTACTTCGTAATCTTCATGTTTAATATGATTCTACCATTAATGTCATCTGTTCACTCCTCTAATTTTTCTCAGAACTCTCTTATCTGTGGTCTCTAGTATTTGATCAAGTGCATCAAGTACTTTACTTCTAACCCAACTCTCTGATCCATAACTTAAAACTGATGCTTGCCCCCATCGCTCTACTTGATATTGCCTGCCATTCGTGAAGATTAGTTTTGCAATTGTTGAATGCTATAGCTATGCCTTCTTTTCTCTGATCATTACTGCCTGAATACTACATATTATATTTGTTTCTTAGAAGAACCTTACCTGTTTTTGTCTTCATCGTTGTTTCAATAACACCTATGAAGTTGATCTGGTACTTATCCAATTCTTCTGATAGTTCCATTTCTATTCCATTGATGCTACTTGTATTGATGGTGCCAATCTTCCAATTGTACTAATGTTGAGTTGAAGTTCGTTCCATTAGCCAACTTTTTTACTGTTTGCCTTCGTATTCTGATGAAAATGATGGGAGCGTTGATGCCTCAGCATCATGAAATTCCATGATGTTATATCATCATTTGATTTTGGTTTAAGTCAAATAAGAATACAGTTTGGTCAACTAAATTCCAAATTTCTAGTCCATTTCATTCATTCAATATCCGGGTAAATATCTCCTAATGATGTGAAGGAATGTGGAGAACACGAAGACCTCCCAGTTATCCAGCTTTGACCCTTAAGCAACCGACCTTTCCAAGAGTCCAACTCTGTTATATACGAAAAATCATACCACTGTATACCTGAATATATTGTCCTTGTCACCATGAATGCATTGAATCAAACACTAAATAATGAATTTAAATATCTTATGTAAACAAGCACATCAGCATATGTTTTAGTTCTTTTGCTAAAAAGGAATTTGTTATTATTATTTTCTTGTCCAATTTTTCACATATTGGTCCTTAGAGGATGATTAAGTTCTTCATCTCAAGTAATCAGGAAAGCTCTCCTTTTGACTTATTAAATTGTTTCACTTTTCTTTTCTTGTATTTTTTTCTGAGATGAAAATACTGCTCAAATAACTGTGTAATCCTTCCAAAAAATCTTTATAATAAAAAAATGGTTTAAAACATTCAAAAGAATCCTTGACAGATCTACACGCATAAAAAAAACCAAGAATCCTCCCTTATATAATCTGTCACATACATATATACACACACACACACACGCACGCACGATAAAAAGATATTGCATTAACATAGAATGAAAGTTGTTTTCTCCTCTCCAAATGAAATCTCTAGTCTCCTTCAACCTCCAAAACCTTCCCATTCACCACTCAAAAAACCAGGAGTATATAAGATCACTTGTTTGTGTGGAATTTCTTATGTGGGACATATAGGTCATTCAGGAGAGATAAGCACATCAAGGACATGGAGAAAAAAAACAAGGCCTAGCAGCACATGTAACAGACAAAATATAAAGTTCTCTGGCAGTATATAAAAGTGGCTTACGTTGACTACAATTTCTTCATTCAGAGTCATTAGAAATGTCAAAAAAAAAATAAAATAAACATCGAACACCTGATACTTGCTGATTCTTGGACACTCTTCTCATCATTCAATTAGCCATCATCAATTAATAAAGTGTTCTTGAAATTTCTTCCACATCATTTTGACCACCATTTTGCATCTTTCTCTCATTAATGTATACCAAGATTATGTTACTAATAAATTTTAATACTATCACCTGTCATTGTCCTGGTGTTGTACCACCTTACCCCAGTCCTGAAGGTACTTTCAGGCACAAACTTTGTTTGCTCACACTTGGATAAAGGATTAAACTAAATTTATTATAAACATCATTATGGTGAGTACTATAACAAATTACTCGAAAGTCCTGGCCAAAATCTCATAATCTGAAAGCTATATTAAGGGAAGTTCACTATAGCAATCTTATTGTTGTTGTTGTTGTACAGGCACCTCCATGGAGTCCGAAGACTCATCGTGAGAGACCCAAACTATCCACACAATCTATCATACCTTTCCTTTGAAACCCATCAGCAGACAAAGCATTCACAACTGACTCTGGCAGCCCATTCCACTCATTCACTGCTCTCCAAGAAAAAAATCTATCCTCATAGGGAACATTCCACAGACCGCTCACCATCTTCGTCCCTCACCTCCACCACTTCCTCATCCCCAAGAAACCCAGTAGAACAGACCTGATCCCAGTAATCCAGATGTGGACATATCAAGACCTTATAAAGTGGAATAATAACTTTCTTCTTATTATTATTATTATCTCAAGGCCACATGGAGTCAAAGACTCATCTAGGAGGTCCTTTTGTCATACATAAAGCTCATCATAGCATGTCTTAAACACACTCAGATTCCCTGCAGACACACACCACTGGCTTCTCACTCCCCTACTCATGCCCTCCTTATACAGCTTCCAGGGATGACCTCTGGTTCTCGCCTGATCTCTCACCATTTGCTGTGAAACCTCTCCAATAATCTTGTAACAATCTCTTACTAATTTGTAGGTCTCTATCATATCACTCCTCTTCCTCATATCCACTAGACTCTGTAAATTGTATCTTCTCAACCTTTTATCTCTTCTTGTTAGTGTATCTTCTTAGTGTATTCTTCAATAGTCAAGTAATCTTATAAGCTACTTTAGCAACCATAGCAATATGTCCTCTGAACTTTAACTCTCTGTCTACCACCATCCTTTAATCTCTAGTTTCATCTATTTCCTGGAGTACAGTTCCATCAATGTGGTACACAGCTTGTAATCTATTTATCCCAAAATGCATAACTTTACATTTCTCCACATTAAACTGTGGAGAATTGTAAAGGAACATAATCAGATTTTGTACATACTGACAGCCATTAAATCATCCTGCAAGCTCTCCAAATCTCCATTATTAACTATTACTCTGCCTAATTTCACATCATCAGCAAACAACTGAATATTTCCTTTCAGATTATTTCTTATATCATAATGTACAAATTAAACAGTAGTGGTCCCAGCACTGAACCTTGCAACACACCCCTAGTCACATGTTTTCCTCTTGATTCTGCCCCTCCATATATCACTTTTTAGTATCCAGACATCCTTTTAATACACATCCTCTTATCCGCATAACCATGTCGTATCCATCCCCATTCGTTCTAATTTGCATAGAGTTCCATTTGGCATTCTGTTAATGCCTTTGCAAAATCCAGCAGAATCATCGCATAGCCATTTATTTCCTATATCATTTATGTGCAAATTAAACAGTATTGTTTTACTGTATAATGTAAACTATTTCTCTAGTCTCTTTGAATTTGCTATCATATTGTCTTTACTGTTTGTTATATATATATATATATATATTTATTTATTTATACAGGGTAGCCATAATTAAACTTCCCTATTCAGAGCCTTATGTGGCTTGATCTAACAACCAGAATATCACCAAATTTGGTAAGGAGACTAAACAAGACATAGAAGTATTCTGTGAAAAAAAAAAAAAAAAGTTCAAAAAGTCACTGATAGGAGGTATTATGGTGCTGTTATAGCCCAGGAAGCCAAACATTTGCATAAAACAAAGCTGAACACTTGTTTTGCTGGCTTCATGCATTTCTATTAATGGTAATGTTCAACATGTGGCTCACTTTTACCATAAAGCACATTACTTTAAAGTTTTTTTTACCGTAACGAGTGCAATGCATCAGTCACTCTTCATGAGTTTAGAACCTGCCAGAACTTGCATAAGATCCTCTGTCAGCTAAAACAGTTAGATCGATGATTCGGAAGTTTGAAGAAACAGTCTCATTGGAAGTTCGACCTGGCAGAGGATGGAAACCAGTGCCATCACAAGTAATTGAAGAAGTTGCAAGTGATTGTCGAGCGATCACATGAAAATGTTGCTGGTAGTAGCAGTGCCCATGGAGTAGCAAGACAGATATGCCTTATTTCACAATATGGAATAAGGCATACAAGATCAGCAGCTGGTGCACAATGATTATGATAAGTGGCTGACATTTGCTTTGACATTTCTGGTAGCGATTGGAAGTCAACGATGCTTGGCCTTGGAAATTCTGTTGGGAGATGAAGCTCATTTTTATCTTAATGGGACTGTTAACACCCAGAATTGTTGAATTTGGGTTTCTGAATCACCTCAGGAACTCCAAACTTGGTGTGGCTTCGCAGCAGATTTTATAATAGGGTCATTCGTTTTTCAGGACATCACTCCAACAGGACCAGTAACTTGTTCCATTACTGCATGGAAATATTGCAATATGCTGAACAGAGTCATCATTCCACAACTTCAGCAATGATGATGTCTGGACAACACCATTTTTATGCAAGATGGAGCACCTCCCTGCATTGCACAACCAGTGCAGCAACTTCTACAGCATCACTTCATAGAAGAAAGAGTGATTTGTCGCTTCTTTCCAATTGCATGACCACCTTGCTCCCCTGATATTACTTGATGCAGTTTTTGGTTGTAGGGTTACCTGAAGCCAATGTCTATTGTGGCAGTGTCTCAAACTTGGCAGCCTTAAAGGACAACATATTATAGACTGTGATGAACATTCCTTTGTATGTGTGTTCTGCTGTTGAGAATGCTGTGTACAAGATGCAGTTTCTAGTCCACAAGAACAGTGGCCACATTGAACAAGTTCCTCTTTCACATGAGTAAACTCAATGTACTTGAGTTGTGCAACAGGTTTGTGACATCACTGACGCTCCAGTAACTATAATATCATAATTACTGAGCTAAATTAAATTGATATTAAATGTTTTATTGCTGTGTTATCATAAGTGCAACACATAAAGGTAATATTTTATTTCACTTTAGTTTCTCTGTTTTAATGCCTTTTTTTACATTGTACAGTGTCATATTCCCTTTATTGTTGACTTTTAGAACTAAAATTTTTTTTTCATGGAATCCGGATTATTCTCCCTACTAAATTTGATGACATTCCAGTTGTTAGATCAAGCTCCATTAGGCTCTGAATGGGGGAACTTTAATTATGCCTACCTTGTGTGTGTGTGTATTGTGAGTTACCTGATATCTCACCCCCCCCCTCATTCAGCAGGGGGAAGTTAGTTATTTGGAATGATCTGATGTTAGGTCAGAGTTAAGTATTCAGATGATAGTAAATGTCCAGATAACTGACAGTAGAATGATTAACCTCTCAGATGTTAGATAACGATTGCATTACAAAGATTGAATTATGGGTGTTAGTTTAGGTTTGGAAAGGTTAAGATAACTAGAAGGTTGGACATTAGGATGATGTAACTCACTATACCAATAATTTATATCAAATTATATTAATTAATAATTTATTTTAAATTCTTGTTTAGATCTTGCATGTCAGTGCAATAGTCTTGGCTAATCTCTGTGTTTCCTACATAATGACTAGTCAGAATGAAGAGGTAAGTTTTGTTTATTAGCATATTTAATATACACCCTCTGTCCAAAAAGAAACCGAACTTTTCGAAAATAGAACAAACCAGTGGCACCACCTGTTGTATCTTTTTGTTGTCGAAAGCGGCAACCTTCATTAGTGTTGTTTCAACTGTTTATGACATCTGTTTCATTAGAAGTCGAGTTATAGTGCCAAGAGTGACAGTGCGTTTTGATGAACGGTCGGAAAATGAGTTTCAAACAGAGAGCTGCGATTGACTTTTGTGTTAAACTTGTAAATGTTTTACCAAAATGCATCAAATGCTTCAAAAAGCATACGGTGATGAATGTTTATCCCGTACTCAAGTTTACAAGTGGTTTAAGCGATTTCAAAGTGGTCTTGAGACGCTTGAGGACGACGAAAAGCCAGGCCATCCAAAAACTGGACTGAGTGAAGTTAACAACCAAAAAGTGCGTGATTTCATCAAAGAAAACCCGAAATCGTCCATGAGATTGATTGAAGATGAATTGGGGATTCCAAAATCAACTGTGCACAACATTTTGACCGAGAGTTTGGGCCTTCATAAATTGAATTCGTGATTTGTTCCCCACAAGTTGACCAAAAAATGTATCGAATTGAACACTGCAAGGACCCCATTAAAACCACTCATAAGGACTCAAACTTCCTTGAAACGATCGTTACTAGTGAGGAAACGATCGTTTTGAGTATTAGCCCAAAACAAAGTGCCAGACTGTTGAGTGGCATCCAAATTGATGTTTTGAGTAATAGCCCAAAACAAAGCGCCAGACTGTTGAGTGGAGACCACCAGAAGAGTGGCATCCAAAAAAAAGTCACTTGGAGAAGTCAAAAGTAAAGACAATGCTGATTTGTTTCTACAATTCCAATGGCATTTTCCACAGAATTCATTCCGCCTGGCCAGACGATCAATGGTGAGTTTTATCTTGAAGTTTTGAAGCGATTGATAGCAAGAATTCATCGTGTACAGCATGAATATCGTGACAACCGACCATTCGTCAAAACACACTGTCACTCTTGCCACTATAACTCGGCTTCTAATGAAACATATGTCATAAACAGTTGACACAACGCTAATGAAGGTTGCTGCTTTCGACAACAAAAAGATACAACAGGTGACGCCACTAGTTTCTTCTTTTTTCAAAAAGTTCGGTTTCTTTTTGGACAGAGGGTGTATAAGAATTCATTGGTACTGAATGTCATATGATTTAGATTTAATAGTTTGGATGTCGCATCCTGAGCCTTTTCATATGTTAAAATATGTTAAAGGAAAAAAATTATAATAACATAAAATATTTTGCTTGCTGTATGCTGGCGTACACCAAGTGCCAGTTTATTTGGTACATTCCCATCATTCCTGGACTCTACTGCTTCATCCAGTGTCACAGTTTACATTATATTATCTCAGCAGTTAAACAGGAAACCCTACTCTTACACACACTCTTTCAGCAGGTACTGAAGAACAGTGTGCATATGCCAGCTGGTTCTTTCATTGATGCAATGAGTTTTTTCCTAGTTATCCTAATATGATATTTCTGTAACACCTAATTTGCTTTTGTCGACTTGGGTGTATATGAGAAAATGTTCTTGGTCACTTGCAGTCCAAAGACATCTTTACACTCTTCTCTGTGCCAAAACTTGAAGTACCTTTAGAAGTGCAGCCCTAATACAAAATTTGTATTGCTAAGCAATTAAGACCTCACTGTATAGGTGTTTGATGTATACTGTTTTTTTTCTGTTAACTGCATTTTCAGTCTTATTCTGGGTGGACAGTCCTTATAACAGAAAACTTATGCAATGAGGTGGTATTGTGTACTTTTATGAGGTGTGGAATTCATGCCATGGCATAATAGAATGAAGGAGACAGCTGTAGAATAATAATTCAATTGGATATCATTTAACTGATATTTTTAGTTAGTGCTGAAGAAAATGCTGTTTCCTGAAATCCTAATTTGTAATTTGTTCATCTGTGCATTATTGATACATAAATTAGGACTTTAAAGTGCCATTCATTGTTGTTGTGTTAAGTGATATGGTCTGCTACCATAGTAGATGAGTAGTGGGATTGAATGCATTTTCCGATTCAGTCTATTCTGATAATAGAATTCTTCCACTCTGGACAAAGTATGCCATTTTTCCTGAGCAAGGAATTTTGCTGACATGATGTAAAGGTATAGTTGTTCTTTAGTGAAATGGATTAGAGCAGCTGGTTTCATGTGTGGTTTGCAGATTGACATTATTTGATGTCTCTGAGCTTCTCAGGGTGCTTCTCACTGCTGCTTGTTGTTCAGGAGTGTCTTTGGTATATTGTGATGACTATTGAAATACTGTAATTGAGGTTCTAGTGAGGATATTGAAGAACATTCAGTATTTGCTCTGTGATGAGGTGCCATTGGCCAATAAATTTTGGGAATATGATTAAGCTAGAGTTAGGTGATCAGAACAGATAGTTCCAGTCATATCTTCTGGTATCTTTTGATCAAAATGTTACAAAAGATGATTGTTAGTGTATATACTTACCCATGTAGGGGTAGGTTTTTCCTATACACTGAGAAAGACATAGAGTCATTTATCTAATTCATGATCAGAGGAGTGGATAGAATAGATATTGTTTCTTTTTTTTTTTTTTCAATACTGTTCTGATCTTGACGTACTTGATATATTTTAAATGCATGAAAAAAAAACTGTATCAACTTTTCTTCTGTGTATTTTATTCCTTAGCACATCCTCATGGTTGTGCTGTTGCATGTTTCCTCATCCTATTGACTTTATCATTATATAGTAGACATAATTCAACTATATATTTTCTTCTTATTTTCTGAATAGTTTAACTCTTTAACTTTAACACAAACAGAAATCTGAAACCGAATTATAAATAAACTTTTTTTCTATTCATATTGCACACAGATTTGTTTTCCACTCTTAGAACCCTGATGACTGTTTATGACAAGATAGTTAATCCTATTGGTATTGTCTGATATGTCTTTAAATTGCATGTATTCTTTTGGCTAGTTTTTGTTGTTTTGCTGGATGAAAAGCTTGAGTATCCAGGAAGAAAAATTCCTCTACCTCTGGCTAATTCATTGAAAATTCCTGATAAAAGTTCTTTGCATCCTAGATGGGATTTGAACCTTGTTCTTTCCAATAAAAGGACATTGTTGATACTGACTGAGCCAGAGGCTCTCTCTCTCTCTCTATATATATATATATACTTTTTTTTTTTTACTAAATAGCTTAAGGAAATTACAATGTATACTAGGATATACATTAAAATATATTTTAATACACTTCCAATATTTCGGCAATGTCACGTTGCCATTTTCACAGGAACTTAAAAACAAGACACGTGCACGCACGCACAACAAACAGTGAATGAGGATGAAGCAGGAAGCTATTCTTTTTCCTAAAAGTCCTGATGGTGCCCCCTAGTGGGCAATGTTGGTATTCTTGGGCGATTGGGCTGAAGGTCTTCTGATGTAGGTTTCCCAAATTTGGGGCAATCTCATGCAACCAAATTTGTTGAGGTTTGGATTGTTTCTTAGGGCTGAGGCTGATTCCACGAAAAGCCTTTCGTATTTGAATTTACTATGGTGTATTATCGTGGCTTTCTTCCACTGTATTCTATGGCAGGTATCCAGCACATGGTCTGCAAGACCAGAGTGGCTGTATTGGTGAAACCAGATGTAGTTCTTGTGTTCTGAAATTCTGATATTAGCTGTCCTGCCTGTTTGGCCAAAGTAGGACAGCTTACAGCTGCAAGGACCTGGTATACACAAGGTAGGTCTAGGGGGAAGGGGAGGTCGGTCCTTAGTAGAGCAGATAAGGGATGCCAATTTTTAAATGGTCTGTAACAAGAAGTTAAGTCATGTTTTTTTAGGATTTTTGTAATTTTTTCCGAGGTGCCTCGGATAAGGGTGTGGTGATGGATTTAGAGTAATCCTTGTTGTGAGGTAGGGGGTTGTGGTTTATTGGTTTCAATATTTTTTGGATTTTTATGGGGGGGTAGCCAATGGCTGAGAAAGTGTTGGGAATGTGGTTTAGTTCTGTGGTTATGGCATTGTCATTTGAACAGATAAGTTTAGCCCTGTTGTGTAGTGTCTTAATGACTCCATATTGTTGTGTGTGTGGGGGGGGGATTGTTGGTGAATGTATCTGCCTGTATGGGTGGGTTTTCTATAGACTGAGAAAACCAAGGTTCCATCAGGCTGGCGGGTGACTAGTGTGTCTAAGAGAGGAAGGCAGTTATTTTTTTTTTTCTTCCAGGGTGAATTTGATTCTGGGGTGTTGGTTGTTTAAGTGTGTTAGGAAGGAGAGGAGTGCATCAGAGCCATGTGGCCAAATAGCGAACACATCATCAATATAGCGAAGCCATATGGTTGGTTTTTGTGGGGAAGAGTTTAAGGCTTTCTCTTCAAAAGTCTCCATATAAAAGTTGGCCAAGGGTGGGGAGAGAGTGGAGAACCCATGGCTGTCCCCTCGATTTGTTTGTAGAATTTTGTAAAAATTTGTATATCCTAGTATACGTTGTAATTTCCTTAAGCTATTTAGTAAAAATGCATAACCAACGTCTAAGCCTTTCCACGAGAATATATGTATACTGTCTACCAAAGTTGTCCAGGCACTTCAGCAGTTTCAAGTTGATACCAGCAAGTAAACTCTTATATTGGGTATCTCAACCTTTGGTTTTGATCGCCTCCTGCACCCTTTTGAGAGAGGCTTTACCAATATGCGGCAGATGTCGGGGGAATTTGTCTCTATTACTCCATCAAAGTAGCACCGAGTTCAGCAGATCGATGCTGCTCCAATTCATCCCACAGGATGAATTGGAGCAGCACAATTCGATGGGATTGAGATCAGGACTCTGTGCAGGCCAGGGCAGCTGTTTAACACCCATCTCTTCATACCATTCCATAACAGCTCTGTGGGTTAATCTGTTGGGGTTAATCATGCAGTTTTGTGGCATGGGGTATTATCATCTTGATAGTATTGATAGATAGATAGGGTCCATTCCATAAAAACTCCACAGTGGAGTCAGCACCTGATTATTCAGAATACCAAGGTACTGAGCTGCCTTCATGGAACCACAGACAATGACCAGTGGTCCAACTCCAAATCAGCTGAATGCACCCCACACCATTACTTCTCCACCATTAAACTTTATTATGGGTACAACCAGTGGTGAGCTATGGAAATTTTAACAAGGGCTCGCATCGTTGAGAAAAAAAAAAAAAAAAAAAAAAAACACCAACGCCATCTATCACCGACCACCACCACTAGTATTTCCAGAGACAATCACAAGCATCCATTCCCACGGCAGGATGTTTGTGAACACTAATGGATGTTCGTGGGATGTTTATAAACAAAATAAATTTGTTTTGTTTGCGATAGAAGTTTTTATGACAAACAATCTATAAATAATACATAAATATTATCTAAACACAATAATATTGAAATACGTTATATTTCTCTTTTGTTTTTATACGTCAAGTGATAATCGACGGTACCAATCAAGGGACATTATTTTATAGTCCCATTTATTTATATGAGGCTACCAAAAGTGCATTCTTATTTGTAAAATGGTAGTAACAGTAACTGTAATATTTTATTTAATAAAATCACTTTCAAAACTATGAGGCGATTTTACATGAAAAAAAAAAAAAACTCACTGTCTGGTGCACATTTACCCAGAAAAAACTCTCTCCTTTACAGGTTAACATTCACAAACAATTACTTTAAGGAAATACTTACGACAACAGCTGCCACACCTTATTTCCTCCTTCACATCTTGTGTTCTTCTAGGAGGATCTATAGCCAAGCGATGATTTTCTAGAAAAAATTGACATAGGAATTCCGATTAAATTTATTCAAGGGTTTCCCATTTATACATATTGCCATTAAATCCAAAATATGTTATAGTGAGAGAAGATCTCTTCATTGTTATGATGTTATTCATCACACTAAAAGCTCGTTCAGCTTCAGCGCTGCAAACTGCAATTGTTGCCATAATCGCTTTGACTTTTTTCGCCATGCTGGGAATTTCGTTTTGTAACTTTCCAGTCAAAGCCATTTCCACTAAATCTCTAAAATCATTGATTTTAATTTCATGTTTCAGAATAAAATTTAAAGATCTTATCTTTTTTTTTTCCTTCTAACCATGGACACATAACTTCTTCCATACTCCGTGTTTCAGGATAACGTACATTTTAAATGTTTTTGAGTTCTTCCAAATCCTCATAATTTTCATTTTTAAGTTTAAAATTTCTTTGCTGCATTAATCTATCCTTTAAAGACATTATAAGAGAGTTTAGTAATGTTTCTCGCGGTAGTTTGTGAAATCTGATTTTCCTTTCAGTTGCTATTCCTTCAAATTGTTTTGATTTTAACGTGGTATCAATTTTAGATTCACAAGAACCTATAGAATTTTTAAAATCATTAATTGCATTAATTGTTCAAATGATTAAGGAGTTAGCCCTTATAATACTTATATTCGACTTTGTAGAGCTTCTGACAGATATGATAATTCCTGTAGGATATCGATCATTAATGCTAGATCTTTTAAAAATTCAAATTGAGAAGTCTGTTTAAAAAGCCCTTATATATATCGTTCAATGCAAAATGCTTGCATAAAGCTGAGTAATTTCCCCACACAGCAAGAGCCGTTCGTAAACTGCAAACTGCTCATCTTGCTCCAAACACAAGGCCGATCTTTAAAATTTCGATACCAAGGTCTTTTGCAATCGTATTTAATTATTGTTGATGTTTTGGTGATTGATGATTAAAAGCATATAATTTATCCATAAATATTTCGAAATGATTTATTTCTTTAATGTTTTTAATAGAATTGTTTAATGCTAATTGTAAACGATGAGCTACGCAATGCCAAATCACAATGTTGGGAAATTTTTGTAGAAGTTTGATTGCAACACCTGATTTGTTTCCTGGCATTATACTAGCTCCATCAGACCAAAATGCAATGAAATGATTTTTTAAATTATCAGAAAATCCATATGAATTTAAAGTAGCATGTATACATTCAGTGGTGGTATTTTCTAGTTCTGCAAGATCTACAAAAATCATACATGGTTCAGTGAGCTCAACTTGTATGTGAATAACTAAAACAATTTTTTTGTATAATAGCAGACGAATTGACAACATTATCGATTCGTGTGCTATTTTAGAAATTTTGCATTTTTTTTTCTATTATTATGGAGAATATTTCCAATTTTATTTGTTTAGAAATATGTTCAACTATTCTAATTCATGAGAATCTAGAATTCGATGATAATCCTAGATCAATACCATTTTTAATTTGGAGCTCGATTAAATCTTGCAAATCACACATTGGCTGGTTTCTCTTCAAACTATAAACAGAATTAAGCATTTTTGAAGTTATCAAAATTTCTTTTTCATTTAGTTTGTCAATTAAATTTGGTAATATAGATTTGCTACATTCTTCATTTATTTTTATGATTTTATTATGAGCAAATGATTCATTATGTTTGGATAACTTTTTATGCAAACATGCGGCTCTTGAGTCTGTAGTGTTTCCATTCAGTTCCATTTTCATTTCTATCCATTTGTTACAGCATTGCTTTCTCTATATTTTACTTTATTCTGTGTCTAATTAGACTGCTACCTAATCTACTGTTGTGCCTCTTAAATATTAATTCAGTACTATTTCCTTTTTGGATACTGGCAAAATTTATTTTTATGCTGCGCCAGTTAATATCCTATAACAGAAGAGACTCTTGTTCAGGGAAACAATTTCTAAATTCAAAATGGATACACACAATAATTAATTTTACACTAGCGCCGAGCAGATTCAGTTAGCAGTTGTGACCTGAATCTCACTTAAACTACAATACCTAAATTCCTTCCTGCCAAAAAAAGGTTCTATTTCATAAGTGGTGGTTTGAATTCGTAATCAGGCATCAACTCAGGTATGAGGTACAAAACATATTTATTGGAAAAGCACAAAACATTTACAGTTAAGAAAATTCAATTATTCATTAAAACAAAAAAAAACTCACACTAAGTTAAGGTTCATACTAAATCACAACTAAGTAAGCTAAATCTTTCAATTACGAAAAGATAAGATTAAGTGTATGCATAACACTACCAGGTTATATTTCTTTTTCACAAATCATTCATTGAATACACATTAAACACTTTCATTAATACTCTATCAATAGCTGTCTTATTTCTAAATTTCATTAGTCAAGCCTAGTCATTCACAATCAAATCAAAATACCGCCTATCAACATTTATTCTTTGTTCTACGGGGTATAACCAATTCAATCAAATGCTCACTTAAAAGTTTTCCAGAAGGTGTCCTTAGCTTACATTATACACAAAATTCTCTTTCTTTAAAGCTGTCTTAACATAGAATGAAATTCTTTACATTACCGGGTCCTTTCTGATCATCTTGGCGCTATCACATGTAGATCTGGGTTACCTTCCTGTATAGTTATCGGCTGGCAATGCACTATGCTGTCCCTGAATCACTTCCGGACTTTGGCGTGTCTTCTACCGCTCCACAGGAAACTTGATCCGTTCTCTTCGATGGGACTTTTTTCGAGGGCTCGATTCTGCATAGGCCGTCATGTCACGATCAGCTTCTCTTGGAAATCCTCAAGCATTCTCAGGAAAAGGCCTTGTCGTCCTACATCATTGTAATTGACCCACCGCTCTCTCATGAATCACCCGACATACCTTCCAAGACTAGAATCCAGGCACCAAAGAAGAAGAAAAAGCCCTGCAATATGGCGCACATTGTCCTTTATTCACCCTTTCGTGCGCCCTCTATTCGATGTGTCTTTTACCGCACGAACCTCACAGTTCATGCCCCTTGGGTGATCCCACACTCCCCCTAATCTGTTAGGTTACCATATTCCAGTTAGTCACTCTGACGTCACTTTCTGCGTAGGTACAGCCTCCGGCGCTACGCTCGACTCATACAGATTACATACGATTATTTTGGATTACTACTTATTATCTGTCTGGAAATTTCATAATGTACTAGACAGCTTAATGGGATTTACAAATAATTTAACAATTCCCTTACACAATTCTCACTATCCCAATACAAAATTCTCTGCTTCTGAATTCAGTTACACAGGAATAAACTTCAGTATATAGCATATATAGAATACATATTATCACATGACACAAGGAAAGTTTCATAATTATGTGCTGATGTGCAGGTATCTCCTTAATTAATAATATTTAGCTTGTTAAATCCTGAATAAAGAATTTGCTTGTAAAGTTCTCCATTCAGGATCTAACACATTCCTTTGATGATTTGATGATAAAACAACTTTTTTCTCCTTCAACACTTAAGGTTTTTATATTTTGAGCAAACACGACATCCTAATTTACCATTTTTAACTTCTAACCAATTATACTGCGTTTTGAAATATGATGCTTGCTTCTCATTCTAGCAGTCAGGTAAATTATTTTCTTTTTTCTCCTCCAACTTTTTGCATATTCATTGAATCAATGTGCGTATTATCTTCAAACTTCATCTTTGACTTCATTTTCAACAGCAGTAGAATCACTTTTCATTTTTTTTTTCTCCAAAAAATTTAATATAATAAATTTCACTGTCTTTTCATGTTTCATGGGTAAAAATACTTTTACAATTATAAAAATAAAATTTGCTGAATCTACAGTTTTTAAATTTATTATTATTTTTATATTTTAAACACAAACAATTGTTATATATCAGTGTACTGATGTATAACGATTGTCTAGTGGTTTTACCATACGATTGCATATTTATTTTCAAACTTTCGTTATAGAGGAATTGAAACAATAATTCCAAATAATCTCTATGCTGCCGAATAGACTAATTTTTGTTAGGTTACCGAATGAGTTTGTGGCTTAATATATTTAAAAAAATTATGGTTTTTTTTTTTTTTTGAAATAAAAAGTAAAGAAGAAGAACAAGGGGCTCACAAATTTGAGAAAAATTTAACAAAGGGCTTATGTGAGCCCCCTTATAGCTCAGCATTGGGTACAATCCACTGTGGTGACAAGCATTCACCAGGCTGCCTCCACACCCTGCCATCAGACTGGAAACAGGTGAACCTTGATTCATCACTCCAGAATACATTTTCCACTGGTCTGTTGTCAAGTTCACATGCTGTTTGCACCAGGCCAGACGAGCTACCTTGTTCATTGTTTTGTGATGTTCGGTTTGTATGCTGCTACTCTTCTGTGGAAACCCAGTAAATGGAGTTCTTTTCTTACAGTATTAGTGCTCACCATGGTGTTACTGGCTCTCTTGAACTCATCACGAATGGTCTGTTCCGATTGTAGCCAGTTTATAGTACAGACGATATAGTACCACCCGTTTTAACACTTTCCTGTCCCTGTCAGTCATTTTCAGCAGCCTTCTTGGGTTTTTTCCTGCACGAGTGATGCCAGAACATCTTCATTTCTTGATCACATCACTAACTGTTGATTTTGGATGCTTCATTTGAGTGGCAATGGCATGTATGGACATGCCACCAATGTGACAGCCCACTGTGACACCTCTCTCAAAGTCACTGAGTTCACATTGTGTTTCCATACCACCTGTATTCAACTGCTACTATGATGAAATACTGCTTCCTACTATCTGTACACTGGTTTTTATGTTATTAACAAGCCTGGAATGTTCCATAACTTCAAATAAAAGGAGTGTCCGGACAATTATTGGTAGATAGTGTATGTATATATAGCTTATTATTATTATTATTATTATTATTATTATTATTATTATTATTATTATTATTATTATTATTATTAAGCGATATATCGAGGGAGGCCACATACTACACACACACCAGCTGTCATACTTATTCTTGAATTCATTCGCACTACTTGCACTTACAGCATCCAATGGCAATCCATTCCAATCACCACCACCCTCTGAGAGAAAAATCTAGCCCTCACCCCTTCTTAGCAGTCTTCATTCTCAGCTTCCAAGGATGCCCTCTTGTCCTTTCTCCACCCTCCATAAATTGAAAAATTCCATCAATTGAAATCCTGTATGACCCTTTCAGAAGTTTGTAAGTCTCAATCATATCACTCCCTCTTTCTCCTGTTTTATTAGTGTCTGCAGTCTACAAATTCTCAATTTCTCTTCATAATCAGTATTCCACAATCCTGATATCATTTTTAACACTCTCTTTTGTACTCTCTCCAATAAATCACAATGGAAATCAGGAGACCAGACCTGCACACAATAGTCTAAGTGAGGTCTTATCAAGGCAAAAGACTTAAAGAGGCAAAATGACATCCTTATCTTTACATGTGAATGTTCGTTTCAGCATTGCAATTATCTTTTGAGTTGTATTTGCAATCTTTGCCATATGGCCCCTGAACTTCAATTTCCTATCTACTTATTCACCTAATCAACTCTGTTATGAAATTGAGTCTTCAAACATATGGATATATTTATGGATATTTAGTTTACAAAAGCATAAATATATACAGCATGAAATTATTTGCTGTATAACTATGAATGCCACCATATTCTTATATTTGGGCTCAGTTATGCTCGTAATTCTCTCATTTAACAAAAAAAAGCAATCACAACCAATTATACTCAAACTAAGTAAAACCCAGGCTCTCAACAAGAGCAGCAAAACAAAATGCTGTCACTTGCATCTGCAGAATTCATTGGTTTTTATCCTTTGTGGGCAAACATACAGAATTTCAGTCTCTTGTTTCGGCCAGCATTTGTGCTTTTTGAATTCTCACAAAAGGAATAACACAGAAAACACTCCTACTTCCTGCAAATAAATTCTTTAACCACTTCAGAATGAATTTGTTTTCTATGTGAAGGTCTCAGCCAAGTTTAGTAAAGAAGTAATTAGAACAATGTTAACAAGTTCAAATCACTTTTCAGACTGTTGACTTTGACTCATAAAGAGAACTTACTGGGCCACTTCTGTTTGAATTGGAAAACAACAAGTTTCCTTTAGTTTAATTGAACTGAACTGAACAACTCTTCTATGGATTCAAAACTGTAACAAATTGATATTGTTACTCATTCTGAGTAACAATATCAATTTGTTACACAAGAATGAAAAGACTGAGAAACCATACTGATATTCTTTCTCAGTCTTTTCATTCTTATAAATATTGGAATATTTTCCTAACCTGTTAGCTCTCTCTAACCTCTATCAAACAGTTTTTGTACATGAATCACTCTTCCAACTTCTTCATACTTCATCCTTCAGCTGGTGTCTCATAGACAGCAGCTGAAGAGAATCTGCATTATGTTTCTTCTACAGATATTTCCACAGTCACTGTTCAGTAGAACTAGTATCCATTATGCTTCCATTCCTATTAAACCTACAGAAGCATGAGCAGCAGCTGCCCAACATCCTTTTACAGTTTAACTGTGGATTTACTAAAACTGTTACTCCTGGTTATCTTTTATGCCATCATTTCTGTGGAACATCCTTCACCTATGAAGTATTTACCTAGGACTACAAACTCCACTTCTTCAGGAAGAATATCAACAGATTACTTTGATATTGAACCCATCCTGCACATTACATTTATTTGCTATAGGCTTTGTGGCCTCTCATATGTAGAAGTGATATTAGAAATATATAAAAACTGGCTAGGCCCTTGACCAGTTGTATAATTTGAATCTTTACTCAGGAAAGATTCCTCAGATTGGAAAAAATGTATGATAGGCCCATTGTACAAGGGTGTGCAAAAACTGATGCATCTGACTATCGTCTTATCAGTATCTATAGAGTGGTTGTGAAGATTTTAGAGAGGTTGGTTAAAACTTGCATACAGAAATAGGTCAACAAATGAGATATAATTTGCAAGGAAAAGCATGAGTTTATTAAAGGGAAATCATGTCTGAGCAATGTGTTAATTTTTATAATAATGTTTAACAGCTGAGTCAGATAAAGAGATGGATATGCTATGATAATGTTGGACTTTGCTAAAGCATTTGATAGGATACCATATGAAAGACTGTTGCATAAACTGGAGAATATGGAATTTGAATATGAAATATTGACTTGAATAAGTGGTTAGCTGATGATACAGGGCAATCAGGGATACTATTGATATAAAGCCAGTACAACATGATTTGAATAAGCTGGAACAGTATTCAAATGATAATGGCTGTTAATTCAATGTTAATAAGTGTAAAATAATCCACTTTGGCATGACAAGACTTCCAGCAGCATTTTGTATTGGTGGAATTATGTTTGTCGAAACTTATGAGTCTAGGAATCTTGGGAGGTTATGGTAGGTAGGAATTTGATGTTGAAAGGTCACTTAGAAAAAATTATAAAAATATCTCGGAGTATAATGAAACTAACCTTGACATGTAAGGATAAGTAAAGTCATTTTGCCTCTTTACAAGGCCTTCATACAACTGTACTTGGACTACTGGGACAGATACTATATATAAACAGGAGAAAGAGGAATGGGATGATATGATAGAAGTCTAGAAACTTCTGATGAAAAATTTCATCAACCAATATAAGATATCAGTTGATGGAATTTTTCATTATATGGAAAGTGAAGAGAGGACAAGGAAGCATCTGTGAAAGTTAAATTTGTGTGCAGTTAAGAAAGGGGCGAGAATTAGATTTTTCTCTCAGAGAGCAGTGGGTGAGTGGAACAGTTTGCCCATTGAAGTGGTGAGTACATCTAATGTGAATGAATTTAGGAGAGAATATGACAACTGGTGTAGATTATTCATGGTCTTCCTCAGTGAGTCCTTGACTTCCTGGTGGTCTCTCATGATGATAATAATAATGGTAATATACATCTCGTTCATGACATGCAAAAGCAAATAAAGAAAAACATGAATTTTAAATAAATTTTAAATAAAAATTATAAAATAATATGATATTACAATAAAGTGCATAACTTTGAATTCATTTATTTTATTTTACAGTGGGTGATTGGTTAACGAACAGTTCGGACTGCGAACAAATCAGACAACGAACACTTTTGCGAAAGATTTTTATGTTCAGACAACAAACACATGTTTGTTGTCCGAACATAAAAGTACTTTTCGGAACTTTTTATTTAAAAAAAAAAAAAAACTGATATTATGGGGCCTAAAAAGAGTGGAGTGTCAAGAACTGTGCTCACCATAGAAACCAAGCAAGAGATAATAGCCAAGTTAGAGAGTGGGCAGAAGATATCTGATGTTGCTAGGCATTATGGCTTAAACAGGTCTACAGCAGGCACAATCTTAGCTAAGAAAGTTATATTCAAGAAGACTCAAGTAGCTAAAGGAGTAATGAAAATCACATCTGAGAAACAAAGATGTTCCATCCATGAAAAAAAATGGAGAGATTGCTTTTAGTTTGGATCAAAGAAAGGGAAATGAAAAGAGATGTAACTAGTATGACTATCATTCAAGAAAAGGCCAGAGAAATTTTTGAAGAACTGAAGAAACAAACTCCACATTCATCACATGAGGAGATAGAATTCAAGGCTACCACTGGATGGTTTGCAAAGTTTAGAAGGAGATCTAGCATTAAACATGTGGTAATGTACGGTGAGTCTGCTAGTGCAGATAAAGAAGAAGATGATGAGAAGTTCTTTCTCAAATTTCAAGAATTCATTAAAAAAAGAAGGATATTGTCCACAACAAATTTTCAGTTGTGATGAAACCGGTTTATTTTGGAAGCGCATGCCAAGCTTCCAAATCCTGGGCATAAACCCATGAAAGATCGATTGACATTACTTTTGGGAGCTAACACTAGTGGTGATATGAAGCTTAAATTGCTTCTTGTCTATCACTCTGAGAACCCTAGAGCATTCAACAAAAATTCCATAATTAAAGAAAGAATGCCAGTGATGTGGAGATCGAATGAAAGAGCATGGGTTACACAGGTTCTTTTCAAAGAATGGCTGTTTAAAGTTTGTGCCCCAACAAGGATTGCCTTCAAACCAATGAATTGCTATTGGACAATGCACCAGGACACCCAAAAGACCTTGAAGATAATTTTCTGGAAGACTTTCCCTTGCTGACAGTTCAGTTTCTGCCTCCAAATACCACTTTGTTGATTCAGCCAATTGATCAGGAGGTTATTGCGGGTTTCAAGAAATTGTACATGCGCACTGTTTCGTCGGTGTTTTGAAGCATGCCAGTTCTCCTGAATGATGACATTAAAAACGTTTTGGAAAGAAAAATTTTATATTCTTGAAGCTATCTGTTTCATTCAGAAGGCATGGTCAGAAGTCACTCAACGACAGTTGAATTCTGCTTGGCAAAAGCTGTGTCCATCCTGCATTCAGGGAGATGATGTCCCTGAAATTATGGATGAAATTGTGACAACTGCTAGAGATCTGAAATTGGAGGTGAATGAAGATGATATTGAAGAGCTCATAATGGAACATAAATGATCTGACGACAGACAAACTCTTGAATGAAGAACACCAAAAAACTCAGCGAGATGTGTTTTCTTCTGAAAAAAGAGGAAGAGGAAAGAGGACCAATGCCGACATCTGCTATTAAAGATCTTTTGAAGAAGTGGGAGGATGTCAGAACAACATCTTAGAATGGCACCCAGATCAGGTTGAGGTCAATAAGCTTGGGGATCTCTATAACGACAATGCTATTAATCACTTCCGAAAAATTCTGAAGAAGAGAGAAAAGCAATTGACATTGGACAGATTCTTTACCACCCCACAAACGGAAAAAAAAACGTGACTGATGAAAATGCAAGACTGTGTATGTATGGGGTGCTTAAGGGTCAAAGCTGTATAACTGAGAGGAGACCTCCACATAGCCGTTAAAGGAATGTGGAGAACCGACAAGGGCTTCTGACCTAATGTCCAATCCTCACCTTCTCGTGGTGCACCCTGTTGGGTATCTACTTTGATACTGAACGAACGAGGATGGGCTGGCAATTTGGGATTTAGCCGACCAAATTGTATTCTTATTGGTTAAACCAAAATAAAAAATGATGGTACAACATGTCAAAATTTCATGCCAGTTGGGGCGTCGCCCGGTTAAACAAGCTCCCCGCTGTTTTCACCAGGGAACCAGGGTGAACAGCGAAAAGTCAGCTACTGCAACAAATCTGAAAACAAACCCCAACTCAACATCACCAGAGTTAAAGATCGGTACTATCAACATAAGAAGCCTGAATGGCAAAGAAATGGAGCTAGATGAGGAATTAGATAAGTACCAGATCGACATAATAGGGGTGACTGAAACAAAAAAGACCAAAACTGGTGAGATCTTTCTGGGCAATAAATACAAAATGTAATATTCAGGCAATGACAATCAAGGAAAAGAAGGAGTAGCCATAGTATTCAACACAAAATACGAGGCTAATCTTCTTGAATGGCAGTCAGTATCAAGTAGAGTAATGTGGGCAAATATGAGAATGGGGAACTGGACAATGAGACTTATTTGTGCCTATGGTCCCACAGAGGGGTTCTACTAAGGTAGAAGTGGAGGAATTTTTTGACGCTTTAGAAAAAGCAACTGACACAATGAAAAAGGAAAAGTTGGTCCCTGTCGGGGATCTAAATAGCAGAGTAGGAAATGATTGTGAGATATACAAAAATATTTTGGGAAAATTTGGAGAAAAGAGCAAAGCTAATAATAATGGCAAATATCTGTTGGATTTCTGCTCAGGACATGGACTGGTTATTACTAACACTATGTTCCAACATAAAAATATGCACAAATTCACATGGAGAGAAGAGGCTAGGAATAAGAAAAGTCTCATTGACTATGTTATTGTTGATAGTGATGTTTTCTCCCTGGTGCAGGACACCAGAGTGTACAGAGGATTTGAAATTGGAAGTGATCGCTATTTAGTCTTGAGCAGGATAAAATTGAATTTCATATTGAAAAGAATAACATGCAAGAAAGTTTTAAAGCGAATAAAAGTTGAGCAGCTCTCAGATGTGAACTGTAGACTAAAATACAGAAAGATTATTGAAAAGAAAATGAAAGAGTTTGAGAACAGGAATCAAACCTTGGAGATTCAGTGGCAAACTCTGAAGAAAACATTGATTGATTCTGCCAGAGAGGCATGTGGTGAGGTTGTGTGCAAGAATAAAAAAATCAGAACTCCCTGGTGAATACAGGAAGTTAAAGAGGCAGTGAAGGAAAAGAAGAAAGCATATCAAAAGTTCATGGCAAATAAGTCAGCTTTTACTCTTACAGAATACAGAGACAAATGTAAGAAAGCTAAACAGTGTGTAAAACTAGCTAAACAAAAGTCATGAGAGGACTTTGGCAAGAATATAGAAAATAAATCTCAAGAAGGTGGTAAGATATTCTGGACGTTGTTGAAGAAGCTTAGAAATGGAGGAAAGAGTGTTGTAAAAGGAGTTAGAGATGATAAAGGTGACATGAAAGCGGGAGAAAAAGATATCCTTGAAGTATGAAGTAATTACTCTTAAAAATTGCTAAATGAAACAAGCAGTGATAGCACAGTGGTAAAAAAACACTCATACAGGCATACATATTCATACTTGAAGTAGAAAAAGCCATCAAAGGCTTGAAATGTGGAAAGGCAGCAGGAGTAGATGATATTCGACCAGAAATGCTGAAGTATGGTGGTATAAAAGTCTTACAGTGGCTGCACTGCATAGTTCAGAAAGCTTGGACAGAGGGACGAATTCCCGATGATTGGAGTAGAGCTCTCATAGTACCCATATATAAAAAGGGAAATAAAACTGAATGTGAGAATTACAGAGGTATTTCCCTACTGAGTGTTCCTGGCAAGATCTATGCAAGTATACTTGAGAAACGGTTGAGAAGAATTGTGGAAGAAAAGCATGGTGAAGAACAAACTGGATTCAGGCCAAATAGAGGCTGTCAGGATCAGATCTTCACTTTAAGACAAATAGCTGAGAAAGCATGGGAATATAACAAAGATCTGTATTTAAGTTCTGTCGATTTGGAAAAGGCATATGACAAGGTGCCAAGAGAGAAGCTATTCAATACGCTGCAGTTATATGGTGTCAATGGGGCATTATATCAAGCAATACTTAGTCTTTATTTGAGTTGTAAGTCAGCAGTTAGAATTGAAGGAAGTACAGGAAGATGGTTTAATGTTAAATCTGGTGTGAGACAAGGATGTACCTTATCCCCTCTGTTATTCATTCTCTATATGGATCACATTATGAACGAAAGTGGTATTAAACATGATATCAGAATTGGATATATAATGTCAGCTCTTTGCTTTATGCAGACGATGTTATACTTCTAAATAAACCCGCTACAAGTCTGCAAGATTCTCTGACTAAATTGAATAACTGTTGTAATAGACATGGTATGAAGGTCAGCAATAAAAAGACAAAGACAATGAAAATAGGTAGAATCATTGAAAATGTCAACTGTGTTGTGAATGGAGAACCTGTGGAACAAGTGAAACATTTCAGCTACTTAGGCACGATTTTTACTGAAGATGGTAAATTAAATATAGTAATAGACAACAGAATCAGCAAAGCTGGTATGGTGGGAAGTCAATTGAATAAATTCATATGGAATAAGAGAGAAATTAGTCAGAACACTAAATTAGCTGTATACAAGACAGTGTTCAAACCAGTTTTAACTTATGGATCTGAGAGCTGGGTCAGAAGTAAAACACTTGACCAAAGACTAGAGACCGCAGATATGAGAGTCCTGAGAAAGATTAGAGGCTTGAACAGATGGCATCAATGGCAATATCATATTAAAAATGAGGATATTAGGAAAGAACTTGACATTGTCAGCATCCAGGAATGCATTAACAGAGCTAATCTCAGGTGGTATGGTCACTTAAATAGAATGGGAGAGGAAAGATTAGCAAAACAAGTGTTCTCTGCCAGGTTGGCAGGAAAATGACCCAGAGGAAGACCAAGATATAGGTGGATTGATACGGTACAAAGTGCCTTAGATGATAGAAATATAAGATCTGATAATGTTGGAGACTTGACAAGTAACACACTGATTTGGAGGAAAATTGTAGATAGGAAGTTAGTAATTATGTAAATTTTTCATGTAGTACTGACATATCCTGTATACCCCTTGAGGGTACATGGCAGGAATTTGATGATGATGATGATGTGTATGTATGTATGTATTATTGTTATAAATAAATGTAGTAAGAAATTATGTAATTATTTATTTATTTTTTTGGGTCTCCAGAACGAATTAATCAAATTCCCATAAAAATCTATGGTAAATCGATGATCGGTTAACGAACAATTAGGGTAGCGAACATCGTCTTTGAACGGATTATGTTCGTTAACTGATCAACTACTGTATTTTATTTTATTTTTTGTTGATTAATTTTGATGGTATATATTAGAACACAGACTGATAAGTAGATGATTAATTTATTGACTAATTGCTGATATTTTGCTGGTATTTTAACCAGCATGTTGTGATCACAAAAAACAGTTTGTCACAGTGCACGAGACAGCAACAATCTGGTGTAACTAAAGTATAGAAGCTTTTACAAGTCAGAGAGATTGTTCTTAGAATCAACATAAGTCTTGAAACATACTCCGAACCTCAACAAGTATGGCTGTGTAAATTTGCCTAAGATTTGGGAGACAGTAATCTTAAAGCATAATACCTGTTATCTCTCACGTTTTTTTTTTATTTTTTTTTTACATAGAGGGTACCTAATTAGGACTTTAGTCTTTGTGTTGTAGCTACAATTGTTCTTACTAGTCCCATTGTTACACCAGATTGTTGTTGTTTTTGTCTTGCACACTGTGACAAACTATTTTTTTGTGCTCTGAAGATGCTGGTTAGAATACCAGTGAAATATCAGCAATAAGTCAATAAATTAATTATTTACTTATCAGTCTGTGTTCTAATATATACTGTCAAAATTAATCAGCATGTATGACTAACACATAAGCCTTTCTACATGCTCATTTATTTTTTATTTGTGGGTCAACTAAATATATACAAATCAAATGAAAAGCAGCACTTTTTTATGAAACATCTGCAAGTTCACTTGAAAAATTATCCAGTTGGAGTATACATTGAAAGCATTCATTATTACACAAGTTAAGACAATGATTGTTAACTCCAGGACTGATCTAAGAGAAAGAGAGAGGGGGGGGGAGCAGCATTCATAATGGAAATCATAAATGCTTTCAATGCATACTCCAACTGGATGATTTTTGAATTATCTAGTTAAGAAAACAAACATCAAAGAATGTTTGTTTCCTTAATGCTATAATAATTTAAAGAATGGGTGATTCTTCAGTTTGGAGATTTGGTTTGATATTTTTTCGGTTTGAACTATAGCTGAAGCAGCCAAGCTATGAGGCCAGTATATAATGCCTGTTCATTTCATGCATTCTGTCAGCCAGTTTATCTGTTTTATGAGATGAAAATTCTGCCACCAATATGGAAGACCAACAATCTCACAATTCATTACCTCCTAGACAGTATTCAACTCCATGTCTTTCCAGTCAAAAGGTAAATGATGCAGTCCTTGTGATTGTGCTGGGGTGGCATTCCTAATGTGAGGATGGCTGTAGAAAAGAAATGTTCTGCTGAAGATTAGTCAGTGTTCCTCTACACATCCATCTTTGCCACTGTTTTAGTAATGTCCCTATTCTGTATTTTTAGAACATATTTCTGTTTTAATCATACTATTTTTTGTACTGTTTTATGTATTATCCTATTTTGTACTTTTTTTTTAAGGCAGAAGAATTAATGAGAAAGATTGAAAAAGAGGAAGAGCAGTTAGCTTATGAAGATCCAGATAAAAAAATATATCATCTTAGTATTGTTAATTTAGTTATTGGGTATGTCATGATTCTCTTTACATGTTTGAAATATAAATATATTCTGTTATATTTATCCTGCTCTCCTCTAAATCTTTAAATCTATTCATATATGCAATAAAAAAAAATTAGGATTTCGAACTAAATGTTTGATGAAATTGCAATTTTTTTTTCTTTCTCTCCAACTTTCTGCCCATTTACAATAATAATGTGCTATCGATCAAACAATCTCTCTCTCTCTCCCTCATGTTAGACTACAATAAAAAATAATGATTTTATTTAAAAATATTTTTTATATAGACTTGCAGTAAACCTAAATGAAATATAGCTCTGATAAAAGTATTGTACCAATCAAATGGTTTCATCACATCATTTAACTTGTTTTCTGGGGTGCTTATTTAAAAAAAAAAAAAATCTATCTTCTTCGTATTCTATTGGCACTACAGCCCCATGTAGGACCTTAGCCTCCTATCTTTGGGTTTCATAACTAACTACGAGGTGGGGTCGTTACCCCTACGCTCAACTATGTGTAATTGTCTGTGAAGCGTTGTGTTCTTAAGACTGGTTTGCCTGCTTTGTGGGAGGAAAAACCCCAGGTACATAATACATAGAAGAAAAAAAAAAAAAAAGAGATACATATAAAACATTACTGTGGTACATCACCAAAGTTCAAAATTATTAACGGATTGCTCACAATAGTATGAATTCATGGACTAGCTATGTTGTTCTCATGCACCAGTACGTGATCTCGAGACCACCATAGCTGAATAGCAGAGGAGTAACAATCAGAAAGGTTGTCGCTGAGGTTGACATTAAGTGAAAAGGATTTAGTGCAATTTCTGTTGATTCTAAGATTTTTGTTTCACGTTCATCATAGCATTTGTAAATAATTTTGGAATTATCCTAGTTTACTGAATGTATAGTGGACTGATGGTCATTAGGATCAGAAGAATTAAGCACATGACTGGATATATATATATATATATATATATATATATATATATATATTCAAAATGTGAAAAAAGGTCCACCAGCAAAATTTTTGATGAAATTAAAAAATGAAATTAAAAAAAAAACTTTTGATAGTATTAGAGAAGTGCTAAATCTCAGCCAGTGTTGTGTTATGACCACAACCCACAATTAATGTTGTCTGGTTTTAGTCAGATGGTTCCACTAGATATATGATACAGCCCATAGCTGCAACAATAGAAAGAAAATAAATCACACATTGAAACAGAAACTTAAAAAGAGTACATTAAAAATATTGTAAATTTCAAAAGATACTTTTATCACATTCTGCACATGTTAATTTTTGAAATAATTTGATGTGACTTTCAATAACTTAGCAGCAATGTAAAACAGCTTCCAGTAGTGAAATCTAAACCAAAAGCACTAATAAAAGGTGAAAAAAAAAAAAAATATATATATATATATATATAGGCTCATGGTGAATATATTGTTCATCATCTTTTAGTGCAGTGCCGAGGCATCTCCAATGCTGAATGTGATATTCTCATAAACTCTCTGGTCAATTTCAAAGCTTTTAAAGTATCAAAATTATATTGGAAGTATCAGATATTTAATATCATTTCTTTGAATTTCAATATTTTATTTTTGTTATTTTGTTTATATTTTTAATTAATTATTATTATTATTTT
The DNA here is from genome assembly GCF_054136105.1 of Typopeltis vanoorti. Classification (NCBI taxonomy): domain Eukaryota; kingdom Metazoa; phylum Arthropoda; class Arachnida; order Uropygi; family Thelyphonidae; genus Typopeltis; species Typopeltis vanoorti. The sequence goes on from NC_143557.1 coordinate 41,977,612, forward strand.
TTTTATAAGTTTCACAAACTATAGCAAATTAATGCCATTTGTGGCCAAGAGTTAATAGAAAAATAATGTGTTAATGTTTTTTTTTGAATATCTGAAAGTTTTTTTGGGAAATAATTCATGAGGAAAGGTTGTTCCAGAGAATAGAGATATAGAATGAAAGAGAAGTGGGAAAAGCAGGTTCATTGGGCTTGCAACTGAATGGTAATTAGATGTTAGGCAGTTGCTATCAGGTTGTTCTAGGATTCAAAGGCTGAGGGGAGGAATGATGGTTGCCAGTCTTGTGAAATATTGCTCATGAAAGTACATGTAGACTAGGCACAAAGCAGAAACAGAAGATCTCTGAAACAGTGATTGGAGTACATCTGTGAGAGAAGGATCATCAGTTAGCCAGACTGTCCTCTTTCGGACATCATCCAAGAATTTTTTAGTAGAAGATTGGTGCATCGTCCAGATGTGAGCACATTCTTCTGAGGTTAGAGATTTTGGGATTTCTACAGATTTGGTATCTGAATATGTGAAAAGTAGCATTGATCTTGAGTGGAAAAGGATATTGAGTTTCTTGGAGACTGTGAATGTTCAGGTGTGATGTGATTGTGCCAGAAAAGGATGGAGGTAATTGTATTATCAAGAAGAGAGGTCTGGTTTGGGGAGTAAGGTGTAACGAAAGGTATGAGGAAGTGAACCAAGTACTCTTTTATGAGAAAAAATACAGGATTATGTTTTGAAAGTTGCCATCATTTCATGAGATCGGTGTTTAAGGCACTGATTGTAGAAGACCTTAAAGTTTTGGGATGTTTGAAGCAAGGTTTGAGTAGAAGGAATGAAGCATGCTGTTATCAATAAAACTAAGGATATGGTTTCAGTGAGAGATCATTTATGTAAAAAGAGGGTTGTTTGATATAACAGAAGTTTGAGCTCATCTGCAATGGTAGAGAAATTAGAAAAGTACACCACTCAAGCAGGGTTCTTGTCTTCTTTCGGCATAAATTTTAGCACATCTTTACACTGGAAAATAGTATGATTAGTCCATATCCAGAACAGAATGCAGCAGATATCCATTATTGTTATTATCAGATTTTTGCTCTTTTCTACTAATTTTCCCAAAATTTCTATATGTGTGTTATGTTCATTGTCTACGATATTAATTAAAGCTCCGACAAGAATCAGATTTTCCTTTTTCTTTATGCCAACTGTCTCTGCGTTGAGCCTTTGTTTGCCCAAACATGGATATTGCAGTAACAAGAGAGGTAAAAGCCTGTAAAGAAACTAAATGAAATGGAGGTGCATAGCACATTACAGAACCTTGATGTGAATACAGCTTTGAACTGCTTTTAAATAGTGCTTTGCATACCTGCCATATCTCAGTTTGAATATAGTGATTGACACATCAAAATAAAAATAAATAAATAAAAAAAAACAAAAAAACATCATAAACTTATTAGCTATTCTTCACAATTGCATTATTCATCCAACAAATATTACATGATAAATGAATGATTCCCCAAAGCTACAATGTTCACCATCCAAATTTGACAAATTCCCCTATTTCGATCAGTGTAATCCTTGTTATAATAAAAGAGGATTATATAGGATATTTTTGGAAAATAACACTGTATTGTGAAGCTCATAAGACATTCAAGTATCTGCATTGATTTAAAGCATGTTCCACTGCCACTGTCTTGTAGTACAGAAGCTGCATGTTGGGAAGTCCTATTAACATATTGTGAAGGAATATAGCCTGTATATCTGATGTCTGTGGTACATATGTAAGTTTTTATATATAAAAGTTTGTGAAAAGCCCTCATTGGGTGGGTCATCATGTTGAATAAATGTGTTATTTATTATTATTATTAAGAGAAACCTCCATGGAATCAGATACTCATTGAGGGAGGACACATACTACATGCATCAGCTGTCATGCTTGTTCTTGAATCCATTCATATTGCTTACACACGACACCCAATGATAATTACTTCCAATCACACACCACTCTATGAGAAAAATCTAGATCTCACCCTTCTTAGCAGTATTCATTCTCAGCTTCCAAGGATACCCTCCTGTCCTATTCCCACCCACCATAAAATAAAAAATTCCATCAACTGAAATCTTGTATGACCCTTTCAGAATGTAAAGCTCAATCATATCACCCCTCTTTCTCCTCTTTGCAGTCTACAAATTCTCAATCTGTCTTCATAATCAGTAAATCCTGATATCATTTTATTACTCTTCTTTGAACTCCCTCCACTGTATCAGAATCACAGTGGAAAACAGGAAACCAGACTTGCATACATTAGTTCAAGTGAGGTCTTATCAAGGCTTTGTAATGAAACAAAATGAAATCCTTATCTTTGCATGTCAAAGTTAGTTTCAGCATTGCAGTTATCTTTTGAGTTGTATTTGCATTCTTTGCTACATGGTCCCTGAACTTTAACTTTCTATCTACTAACACTCCAAGATCTCTACCCTTATCAGTTTCTTCTAGCATAATTCCATCAGTATAATATGATATTCGATATCTGATCATGCCAAACTGCATGATGACTTTACATTTACTGATGTTCATTTTCCCATGCCCACTATTCCAAAGCAGGAAATTATGACTAACTGAGGAGTATGCTAACTAATATTTAAGGAATTGACAGCGTATACTAGAAATATAAATTAAATAAACTTTAATATATACTTTCCGATATTTTGGCAAACGTCACGTTGCCATCTTCTTGGGAACTTAATACAAAGACACGTGCACACAAGTACTACATAACAGCAAATGAGAACTGAAGCTAACGTTTTCCTAAAGTCCTGATGGTGCTCCCTGGCCGGTATTGGTGGTTCTTGGCCTTTGGGCTGAAGTTCTTCTGATAAATGTTTCCCAAATTTGGGGCAGTCTCATGCATCCAAATTTGTTGAGGTTTGGCATGTTCTTAAGGCTGAGGCTGATTCCATGAATAGTCTTTCATACTTGAACTTGCTGCGGTGTATGACTGTGGCTTTCTTCCATCTTATTCTGTGGCAAGTATCCAGAGCGTGGTCTGCAACAGACTAAAACCCTATAACTCTAGACCCCCCCCCCTGCATATATGGGCTCCCAGAAATACATAAAGAAAATGTGCCATTATGTCCCATAGTGGATGACATTGATTTCCCCCACTTACAAACTAGCCAAGCATTTAGCCAAAGCGCTCTCACACTATACTGGCAACACACCATCACACATAAAAAACTCATCCCACTTCAAAGCCAGTATAGAAAGCCTTACACTGCAACATAATGACATAATGGTCAGTTTTGATGTCTCCTCCCTATTCACGAATGTACCCCTCAAAGAAACCCTAGAGCTAATCCAAGCTAAATTTCCTCCCGATGTCTCGGCCCTATTTCAGTTTACAATGAACTCAGGCTATTTCGTTTGGCAGGAAAAATTTTACAAACAGAGAGGGGACAGCTATGGGTTCACCACTTTCCCCACCCTTGGCCAACTTCTTTATGGAAACTATTGAAGAGAAAGCCTTAAACTCAGCCCCACAAAAACCTACCATATGGCTTCGCTATGTTGATGATGTGTTTGCTATTTGGCCACATGGCCCGGATTCACTCCTCTCCTTCCTAACACACTTAAACAACCAACACCTTAGAATCAAGTTCACCCTGGAAAAACAATAACTTCCCCTTCCTAGACACACTAGTCACCCGCCAACCTGATGGAACCTTGGTTTTCTCAGTTTATAGAAAACCCACCCATACAGGCAGATACATTCACCAACAATCCCATCACCCCCCCTCACAACAGTATGGAGTTATTAAGACACTATTCAATAAATAGTGTCTGTTCAAATAATCTGTTCAAATGATCAAGCCCTAACCACTGAACTAAATCACATCTGTGACACTTTCTCAGCCAATGGCTACCCCCCCCCTCCCTTCACAAAAAATATTACTCTAAATCCATCACCATTCCCTACATCCGAGGCACCTCGGAAAAAATCAACAAAATCTTAAGAAAACATGACTTAACCACTTGTTACAGACCACATAGAAAATTGGCATCCCTTATCCACTCCACTAAAGACCAACCACTTCCCCTAGACCTACCTGGTGTATACCAGGTCTCTTGCAGCTGTAAATTGTCTTACTTTGGCTAAACAGGCAGGACAGCAAATATCAGAATCTCAGAACACAAGGGCGATTTCACCAGTACAGCCACTCTGGGCTTGCAGACCATGCTCTGGATACGCGCCACAGAATAAGATGGAAGAAAGCCACAGTCATACACTGCAGCAAGTTCAAGTATGAAAGACTATTCATGGAAACAGCCTCAGCCCTTAGGAACATGCCAAACCTCAACAAATTTGGATGCATGAGACTGCCCCAAATTTGGGAAACATTTATCAGAACTTCAGCCCAAAGGCCAAGATCCACCAATATATCCCACCAGGGGGCACCATCAGGACTTTAGGAAAACGTTAGCTTCCTAGCTTCAGTTCTCATTTGCTGTTATGTAGTACTTGTGTGCACGTGTCTTTGTATTAAGTTCCCAAGAAGATGGCAACATAACATTTGCCGAAATATCGGAAAGTATATATTAAAGTTTATTTAATTTATATTTCTGGTATACGCTGTCAATTCCTTAAATATTAGTTATCATGTTTAACCAGCGTATAAGCCTCTCAACAAGAATAATGAGGAGTATGCTGAGTTCAGTACAATGGTATTAGTTGCTGGATGGGAAAAATATCAACAGTGCATGGGAAGCATTTAAAAAATAATTAAATGATGCAATATCAGAATGTGTCCCAAGCGTTCAAAAGAGTAAACAGGACAGGAGTGAAATAAATGTGTAATCTTATCAAGCAAGAGATTTGTAAGAAAAGGATGATGTGGAAGGAATACCGTGTGCATAAGGATGATGTCTGTTATGAAAATTATAAGCAGCATGCCAGAAGAGTCATAACTATTGTATGACTATTCATATCCAACTTACTCAAATCATTCTACAAGTACTGCATTCCTGATTACTCTACCTGTCTTTGCATCATCAGCAAATAGCTGTATATCACTTGTTAATTCCTTCCCAATGTCATTAATGTACAGATTGAATAACAGTAGACCAAGGATTGATCCTTGTACACCACCTGTTACCTTAAATTTTGCAGACACAACACCTGTATACCACTTTTTGATATCTGTCCATCAGCCATCCTCTTATCCACGCTAATATTTTACAATCCAAACCCATATTCTCCAATTTATGCAAATCTTCCATTCTGTACTTTTTCTCAAAAGCCTAAGCAAAATCCAAAAGTATCATGCTGTATCCATTCTCCTTGTCTAGCTCATTAATAACATTATTATAAAATGTGAGCAAGTTGCTAAAACATGACCTTCCCTTAGTAAACCCATGTTGTTTATTGCAAAGTAGAGATTCTCTGTCAAAACATTTCTGAATGCAAGCCCTAACCAGCTTTTCCAAAATCTTTGCCACCACTCCTGAGATACTGCTTGGTCAGTAGTCGGATACATCAGTCTTTGCACCACTCTTGTGGAATGGTATCACAATACATTCTTTCCACTCCTGTGGAATCTTCAGTGTTCTAAGACTCAAATTATATAGCCTGGTTCAGGCTATATAGCCATTATATAAAAAAAAATTATATAGCCAGTTATATAGCAACAAATTATATAGCCAGTTCAGCTGAACACTCTTTTAGCACCTATGCTGATATCCCATTAGTTCCTATTGCTGAATTCTTATTTAGTTTGTGCAACAACTCTAATACCTCCTCCTCATACACCTAAGTTTCTTCATTCAGTGAAGAGAATGGAATGAACTCAATGTTGCATACACTAGGTTGATAGCTTTTAGCTAGTGTGAATGGACTTTTTTATAGGACGTTCAATGATACACCACCAGCCACCTCTTTACTAATTAACATATCTAGAAAAGGAATTATTGTATTGTTTTCTATGTAGCCAGCAAAGGTTGGTCGATTGGTAGTGCCTCTGCTACTAATGGCTCGCAAAAAGTTAAGCAAGTTTGAGCACGGTTAGTAGTTGGAAGGGACAGTCATTCGATTATGTTGGCACTCTCCCTCGATGAGTCTTTGGACTCCCTGGAGGTGTCTAATAATAATCTGTTCTATTTTGATAGACTGTATTACTTATTGGAGTCCATTGAAAAAAAAAAAAAGAAAGAAAAAAGAAAAAACATTTAGATCATCCATGTAATGCCACCATATGGCTAGTTTCAAAATAGCTTATGATAATGTTAAAGATACCAAGCAATTTTAAACCTGGTTTTACTCCATTTTTTCCAAGTAAGCAAACAGACAAAATGTCAAGTTTGCGCCTGCAATATATGCAAGACTAACTGATCCCACAGGTAGTGCAAGACCAAGGCAACTCGTGGTAGAGGTGGAGCAAGCTCTGATCACTAATCTTAATATTTACCCTTAATGCCAAAACACATCTCCAAGAAGGGGATGTATGATGTTTTGTATTAAAGGCAAGGGGCCACTACCCAGACCGGTTTCGACCTTTATTGAGGTCTCATCAGTGGGAGCCAGGCTAGAAATACCAAGATTTAGTAATGCAGAGCTTGTAAGTATTTTACCAAAACGAGTTACCATAAGGTGTTATAACCTTATTAAATAAAAATCTCAGGAGGAGATATAGATGTAGAAAGTATTTTTAACTTGGGTATAGTTATGTTAAAGATACCAAGCAATTTTAAACCTGGTTTTACTCCATTTTTTCCAAGTAAGCAAACAGACAAAATGTCAAGTTTGTGCCTGCAATATATGCAAGACTAGCTGATCCCACAGGTAGTGCAAGACCAAAGCAACTCATGGTAGAGGTGGAGCAAGCTCTGATCACTAATCTTAATATTTACCCTTAATGCCAAAACACATCTCCAAGAAGGGGATGTATGATGTTTTGTATTAAAGGCAAGGGGCCACTACCCAGACTGGTTTTGACCTTTATTGAGGTCTCAAATGGAGTAAAACCAGGTTTAAAATTGCTTGGTATCTTTAACATAACTATACCCAAGTTAAAAATACTTTCTACAGCTTATGATAATGCTACCTCTTCAAATTTCTCCATGTATAAGTTGGTAAGCATTGCTAATAACCAGCTGAACACTTTATATTTGGATGTAGAACTTTTCTTTCTATTTAAAGTAAGAGCAGTGAAAACAGTGGCTAAACGTTCTGTTGTATCTGGTGGAAATAAATCTGAATTTAAATAATAATATTTATTTTTATTATTATTAAAATTATTATAACAGAAAATTTTAAATAATACAGTTGACCTTTAAATGTGGCGGTTAGGAGAACTGCCCCCCCTGTCGTTCGAAAATCTGCATATAACTTTTTACTCCCCAAATACTTAACTACTGATAGGCTACTGTTAACAGGAAGCCTTACCAATAACATAAACAGTCGATTAACACATATTTTATATGGTATATAAAAGGGGGGGGGGGAGCTGGGCCTCCCCAAAAAAAGAATAAGGAAAAAACACTAGAAAATTTTCTAAAAATCTTTTCCTAATTAAAATTAACTTTTTTTAAAATTTATGTTGTCTCGTGGCCTCTATTTCTATACTACTTATGAATTAGCAGTCACATAAGGTGGGAATACCTTATAGCTCTCAGGAATCACGGTCATTGTGAACGCAAGGCGAACGAGGTTGTGCTTGGGTGGACTGAGTGCTACTTCGTTTGCCCGAGTTGGGCCAGCGGAGATCACAGGTTTCATGTATTGCCGATCACTGCAGATGCTCAGTCATAGGTCATATGCAATGTGTAGTGTCTATTCTCAAATCGTCTACTCAACCCCCCCCCCCCCAAGATTAAATCTTGAATGTGCCATTGATATATACTATATTCTTACAATAAAGTAAGCTATAAACAAAATCATAAGGAAGTGATAATACATTTAGATTACTGTACTGTATTTATCAATATTGTAAGTTTACGTCATCTGTTGACAAGACGAATTGTCTGTGTGTCAGTACCTACATCACTATTGTCTTATATGATACAAAACACTGCAGATGTTATACATATTACTAGACATCAAAAATGAAAAGATAACATGAAAAAGAAATTATTCATATTTATTTACAGGTATAACGATTTAGCAGCAATATGATTGCTTTATGGTAGCCTAGTGCAATCGATGCGACTGCTTCGTGGTAGCTAGCCTATACACTGATGAATGAATCGTTATAATAAATTTTTATTTTATGCTAATTAATAAACTATTTAACTAATTAATAATAGTTAATTTTACGCGGTTATGATTTAACACTGCATCTTTACATTTGTTTACATTTCTCTCGACTTCAAATGGCTATGTTCATGTCTGTAAGTGTTTGTGTACATAAGGTTTGAGAAATTTTAACTTTTTATAAATAGATTTGTGTATAGTTTATAGCACTAAATGATAAAATAGACTAGTATCTACATATATTTTATGCATTTGTGATATGCCTAACTTTTTCTTAATTTTTTCGATATTTCTAAGCTATGCGATTTGTCTGCGAGTTTTTTGAAATTGTTCAAATCTCTAAAAATTTTTCCAATATATTTATTCATAAAAAAACTTGCATAAGTGAGTCTGTGCAGTTCAAACGCATGTTCTTCGGGAGTCAGCTGTATGTATTTATATATATGTTTTTTTTTTGATAAAATAAGTCGGTAGAAAAGTAAAGAAACAAAATTACTTTGTTTTTTAGTTCAAGGAACTTCAAGTTTTGTAGATCCTTATTTCACACTGATATATATACAGTTGATCCTTGAAGAACACGGGTTTGAACTCTGCTGATCCACTTACACTCAGAGTTTTTCAATAAATATATTTCTATAATCCACAAATCTTCAGCTTGTCCTCATGAGACTCATATGGTATCAGGTCATTTCATAGACCTGATACCATTTTGGTCACTCAGATCTGGAACCTCTCCATCTCATTCTCCCTAAAAACTCAGGTGACCAGATCTGCACACAGTAGTCAAGATGGATCTTATTAAGGCTCTATAAAGAGGTATAATGACCTGCTTGTCTCTGTTCATCAGGGTATTCTTCAGTAACCAAGTAACCTAATGAACTTCTACAGCCACTTTTGCAACGTGCCCTGTAAACTTTAACTTCCTATCCAGTAACACCCTCAAATCCCTGGTTTAATTAGTTTCCTGTACATTTCCCTCAGTGTGATGCATAGCTGTAATCTTTTCACCCCAAATGCATAACCTTACACTTTGTCACATTAAACTGAAATCCATTTTCTTTTGCCCAGTATGCCAGTCTATCCAAATCATCCTGCAAAATTTTAACATCATCTGTATTAACTATTGCTCTACCCAATTTTGCATCATCAGAAAACATCTGAATAGTTCCTCTCAGATCCTTTCCTATATAGATTGTTAATGAACAAGTTGAATAGTAGTGGCTGAAGAACAGACCCCTGTGGCATGCCACTAGTCACAGGCCTTCTACTGGATTCTACTGTCTATCAACCATCCTTTTATCCACTTCACCATATATCCATCTCCATGTGCTGCAATTTATTGATTAGAATTCTATGCAGTATTCTGTCAAAATTTTTGCAAAATCCAGCAGTATCACCTTACCAATACAGGCACCAGGCTCATGTAATTTTACTTTGCTGAACTGAAGCCTTTTGGCTCTTTATTTGATTAATTACTTTTACACACTGACCAAGAGTTCACAAACGGAAAATACATTTCTCTGACATTTCAAGTTCCTTAGTACTGAACAAGAGTTTTTGTTCTCATACGGTTTCTGCCTGGTCTCTGAAAAGAGTCAACCAGTTTGAAACAGCTGTCAAGCCAGTGACACCTTATCAAAATAGACTAATAAAAGACGAACATACAGGCACTTGGCAGCGGTCATGTTCTTTTAAGTTGTCCATGAGACAACTTGGTGATGCTGAAGAATGAATTCCCACTAGTTCTCTGGTCAACTTACGAAACTTTCATGGTTTCTACATTCGGCTTTGAAATAATGGTGGATCTGATATCCACTTAGCTTTTGATTTTATGTTTGCAAATGCAAACATAAAATCAAAATGGGCCTTTTTATTACATTTTTATTGAATTTTTAATAAAAAAGGTTCTTATGAGTAATTACAACTGTTAGAAGTCATTTGAAAGAAAACTAAATACAAAATATCCTTTCTTTTAGGCTTACACTGTGATCAGAATACATTTTGGAAAATTATGGAGACGACTACGGTGTTTGAGTAAAACTTTAGTTTAATATAAACCAAAATCAACACTTGACATTTTGACCTTCATATCAAGGTCATCTTCTGGAACATATACACTATATACAGAGAAACAAGCTGCACTACAATCTACATGGTTTGCTAAAGTCACTGACCAACTGTTACAACAATTATTGGCCTGACCTCTGGTGAAAAAAAAAAAAAACTTGACTACATCAATGTTAGAGTCCTATTATTATTATTATCTATTGGTTACAAAATTACATTGGACTGGTGAGCAACATGTTTATATATATATATTAAAAACATGATTATACATATAAATTTCAACCAATTGGTATGGAGTAGTTTCCAATACTAGCTGAATGTTGCTTAAAGTCCTAAAGTATGCTAGATATTAAGTATTAAGTAGGCTGAATATGTACCATCTGGATTCTTGGAATTTTCATGCTGCCATTATTGTTGATATTAGGGTGGTTAATCAGAATTTCACAGGCTTCTTTAAATTTTCTTTCAAACCAGGTTTTTGTATGGTGTAGAGAGCAGGTACTTTTCCAATCAATTTGGTGTAAGGTGTTGAGAGCGTGATCTGAGAGACCTGCTTCACCAAAATTGTTATATTTAATGTGTCTTTTGTGGTTTTTTTTCCTTATAGGGATTGTATGTCCAGTTTCACCAATATAAGGTAAATTACAGGTGGAGTAGATGCAATAAACTCCAGGATATGCCAGTGGGAGGAGAGGATCCTTAGAGAAGTTGAATTTGATTTTTAATTTTGAAGGTGGTTTAAAGGTGGCATTGAGATTATAATGGTGTAGGATTCTGTTGCTTTTTTCTGATAACCCTTTAATGTATGGGATGGCTATGGTTTTACTGTAATCTAAATTCTTTTTTAATGAAGTTTTATGAAGAACTTTATTAATAGTATTTTTGTTATAGCCATTATAAATGTGTTGCTAATAATTTTAAATTCTTGTTTAAGAGCTTGCTGATTAGAGCAAATTGTTGTAGCTCTGTTTATAAGGGTGTTAATGACTCCATATTTTTGTGATGGGTGGTGGTATGATTTAGCATATATGTGTCGGTTTGCAGTAGACCATGAAGCATAGACTGCCTGAAGGAAGACGTATGACCAGTGTATCCAGGAACGGGAGTGAGTTCTGATTTTCAATTTCGATAGTAAATTGTTTGCGTTAATGTTGTTTGTTCAGGTGGATAAGGAATGTGTCTAATATTTGTCTCCCATGTGGCCAGATAATGAAAATATCGTCAACGTATCTAAGCCACACTGTAGGTTTTGGAGTGAAGGAATCAAAGCACGTTGCTCAAAAGCTTCCATATAAAAGTTAGCAATTGGAGGGGATAGTGGTGAGCCCATGGCCGTACCTTCTTTTTGTAGGTAAAATTTATTTTGCCACACGAAGTAACCAGAACATAGTACAGCAGAAATTTGTTCTGTAGGAGAAGAATTGTGTCATTGATTGGGACATTTGTGAAAAGGGCAGTCTATTCCTTCAATTATCGGCCGAAGTGGCACGTTTTGTTTGTGTACTTTAGGAACACCATATATTCTGAGAGAACGGGCATAATGGGGTATAAGCTTTTTAACTGTGTCTGATGGCCAAGAAGTGATGGACTTAAGTAATTTCTGTTTTTTTTCTTTATTCTGTTAGTTGGGTTATAGTTTACAAGCTGATAGGTGCTGTTATCGGAGTCTAGTTGATTCATCTGACGGATGGATGTTGACTTGTCACGGATGACAGTGGCATTACCTTTATCCGATTTTGTTATGATTATCTCTTGATCAGTTTTAAATGACTTGATTGCTGCTAGTTGTTTGTAAGATTGCTATGCAAGGTTTTCTTATTATTCAGAACATTGCTGGTTTCTAATCAGATTTTATCGGCTATATTAATAGGAAGAGACCTAATGCCTCTTTCTATGTGGTATATAAAATCCAATTTATTAACAGTTTTAGGTGCTATTACGAAGTTAAATCCTTTATCAAGTAGTGCAAGTTGGCCGTTATTTAAGGTGTGGCTAGATAAGTTGATCATATGACTCTTGCTTGTTGGTGGTTGGTCACTCCTTGTCTCACTTGTTTGTTGTTCACTGTTGGATCTCCGGTAAGGAGATCTCCTGATTCGTATGATTGAGTCATTTCGCCATTGTTTCAAAATGTGAAATTTGGCCTTAAGTTTTTCTAGGATATATTTCGCCGAATTGTCAATGATTTTTTTTTTTTTCACCAGAGGTCAGGCCAATAATTGTTGTAACGGTTGGTCAGTAACTTTAGCAAACCATGTAGATTGTAGTGCAGCTTGTTTCTCTGTATATAGTGTATATGTTCCAGAAGATGACCTTGATATCAAGGTCGAAACGTCGAGTGTTGATTTTGGTTTATGTTAAACTAAGGTTTTACTCAAACACTGTAGTTGTCTCCATAATTTTCCAAAATGTAAATATAAAATAACTTGTGCAGTCAAGTTATTTTATATTTACATTTTGGAAAATTATGGAGCTTGTTGTTTGTAAGTTAGCCACTAGGCTAACCATGTCTGCATGGTTAGCCTAGTGGCTTTGCACTTTGCAGCCATATGACTGGGGAAGGAGTGTCCTAAGTTCGATTCCCATCGACGACGTGAAGAGCTGAAGGATCTTCCTCATCCATAGCCAAGTTAGCCAGTCTTGGGCGTGGACAGCAGGGTTTTTCTGCCATTTTATCTGGCATTTTTCATCCTGCAAGCAGGCAAACCGGCCCCGTGAACACACAGGGATACAGCCAGGAATACTTCGAGGCATAGGGGTGACCATTCTATCCTCGTATTTCGGTTACGAAATCTAAGCATGCTTGGAAGATTGTGGACCTTAAAGGCCTATTAAAGCCATTGAGACAGATAGATAGTCATATAAGTAAATTTAAGATTTTATATAAATTATAAAACTGTCTTGTAATGCAACCATAGCAGATTCACAGGGACCACAATTGTTATAGCAGACAGTTTGCTATTATGACTCTTTATAGCAAATTGTCCACTGTGGAGTATTGGTGGTCTTTTCGAAGTCAAATGAATAAATTTGTTAGCGGTATTTGCTATAATGAGAGTATCAAGTACGCTAAGTTTGAGTGTATTTCATGTATTTTTGTCTTCTTAATATGGAATTCACTGAGAAGATATACCTCTTGCAGTTAGTATATACAACAGTAGTATCTAATAAGATCGGTTGCTACATGCTCTTTATGTGCCTTCAATATCGTTATAATGTTAAAAAAATAAGTCTTATTGATAAACTGACTATAAATATTTAATTCATACGTATGTTCGTACAATATTGCCTACCAGTTTCGCTAGTAACTGACTAGCTTTCTAAAGGCTTGCACAGTACAAAAAAAAGGTAAATGCAAAAAAGGTTTAAGAATACAAAAAACATTAGTACCTGTTAGGTAGCTAAAGTAACACGTTCGCATGACCTGTCTGTATGAATTGTGACTTTCTACTCTAAGTATCATGAACATGCGTTACATGCAAACGTGTAATATGATTATTCGCATACTGTAGTTCTGTTGAACTGAGAGAATTAATTAGATTTTCCCAAGTATCGTTCAGTATGGCCCCCCCTTGATTTCTGTTTAGGTTGCTGCCTGTACGTAGCACTACTGCTGCCTCTTTGAATAATCGATGTCTGTAATCATTATCTACGTAGGGCATAGAGCTGTTATCCCAGTCTATAGTGTGGTTCGAAGCTGAAAAGTGATGTGCTAAACCGGAGGTGATCATTCTGTTGTGATTTACATCGCCAACATGTTCTTTCTGTCTTATTTCCAGCCTTCTCGAAGTTTGTTCAATGTAGGAAAGACCGCACGTGCATGGAATATTATACACGCCTTGATATTTATAAAATAGAACACTGTCCTTAGGAGATCTTAGAACCTGTCTGATGCTAGTAGTTGGTTTAAATACAACCCTGATGCTATGGGCTTTTAACAATCTCACAATTTTGGTGGAAATTGAACCCATAAAGGGGATGACTGCTGTTGAAATTTGCTGGGAGACTGTTCTTTCTTGTTGTTATCTTTGTATAGAAATTTGTTGATGTTTTGAGGATTCAAATTTCTCCATGAAAAGGTCTGCACATGGTGGTGGTGGTGACAGAGGGCTGCCCATGGCTAGGCCTTCTAATTGTTGGTATATCTTGTTGTTAACTTTGAAGAAATTTGATTGTAGTCAGTGCTTGAACATCTTTGTAATATCAGCAGGAAAGAGATCTTTGATAATGTTCATGATTTCTACTGCTACATTCGTGAATAAGGATGCTACGTCTATACTGACCATTATTTCTGTTTGTGTTATCTTCATGTTTTTGAGTTTGTCAACAAATTGTTGAGAATTTTTTATGTAGGATTCTGTTTGTCTGATTTTTCCTTTAAGTAAGTTAGCTAAGTGCTTAGCCAATAGGTAAGTGTGGGAGGACCTGCCATCCACAATCGGACGAAGTGGCACTTCTTCCTTGTGCACTTTAGGCACCTCATACAGTCTAGGAGTAATGGGATATGAAGATTTAAGCTTTCTTTTTAGTTCTTCAGGCCAAGTATTCATATTGTGGATCAGGAAGTTTGTCTCATTATGGTTCTTCATGGTAGGATCTTTGTTGAGAATTTTGTAAGTGGAAGTCTGATAGTAAGTCATTTATCTTCTTGAAATAATCTTTTGAGTTTAGGATGACAGTGGCATTCCCCTTGTCAACAAGATATACCAACAATTAGAAAGCCTAGCCATGGGCAGCCCTCTGTCACCACCATATGCAGACCTGAAATTTGAAAATGAAATCTTCACCAACATTACTCCTAAACCTTCAATATGGTGAAGATATGTGGATGATATCTTCATCATATGGCAGGACAACATGGAAAACCTACATATGTTTGTCAATAGAATCAACTCACTCCACAATAAAATAAAATTTACTCTAGAAGTAGAAAACAATGAAGAATCACACTTCTTGGACATACTAGTTAAAAGACAAGGTAACAATTTCAAACTGTCCATTTACAAAAAACCTACAGACACTGGACGATATCTACATTACTCTTCAAAATATCATAGGTCACATAAACAGAGCATCATCCACATGGTGAGAAATCGAGTAAGAAACTTTATCTCCGACGATGAAGAAGTTCAGACAGAACTGTCCCAAATCACTATAACGCTATCGCAAAATGGTTATCCTCGAAACATCATCAACAAATTTCTATACAAAGATAACAACAAAAAAGAACAGTCTCCCAGCAAATTTCAACAGCAGTCATTCCCTTTATGGGTTCAATTTCCACCAAAATTGCAAGATTGGTAAAAGCCCATAACATCAGGGTTGTATTTAAACCAACTACTAGCATCAGACAGGTTCTAAGATCTCCTAAGGACAGTGTTCTATTTTATAAATACCCAGGTGTGTATAATATTCCATGCACTTGCGGTCTTTCCTACATTGGACAAACTTCGAGAAGCCTGGAAATAAGACAGAAAGAACATGTTGGCGATGTAAATCACAACAGAACGATCACCTCCGGTTAGCACATCACTTTTCAACTTCGAACCACACTATAGACTGGGATAACAGCTCTATGCCCTACGTAGATAATGATTACAGACATCGATTATTCAAAGAGGCAGCAGTAGTGCTATGTACAGGCAGCAACCTAAACAGAAATCAAGGGGCCATACTGAACGATACTTGGGAAAATCTAATTAATTCTCTCAGTTCAACAGAACTACAGTACACGAATAATCATATTACACGTTTGCATGTAACGCATGTTCATGATACTTTGAGTAGAAAGTCACAATTCATACAGACATGTCATGCGAACGTGTTACTTTAGCTACCTAACAGGTACTAACGTTTTTTTGTACTGTGCAAGCCTTGAGAAAGTCAGTTACTAGCGAAACTGGTAGGCAATATTGTATGGACATACGTACGAATTAAATATCTATGGTCAGTTTCCATAAGTCTTATATTTTTTAACATTTTAAGACCAAAAATATGTATAATCATTATAATGTGTTAATTTTCTTTTTATTATTATTATTATTACATAACTCCTCCAGGGAGTCCAAAGACTCGTCGAGGGAGGGCACCTGCTCTGCAATTCTCCATCTCTAATCGCAACTACATTCATCATCTACACCAACATCATCTACCACCGACCACCACTACTAGTATTTTCACAGACAGTGACAAACATCTATGCCCAACACTGGATTCGAACTTGCAGCCTTTTGGCTGGAAAACGGATCCACTAACCATTTGGCCAATCAGGCCAGCATTAAAATGCTGGTCTGGTTGGCCAAGTGGCTCCAGTAAAATTTTATTAATAATAAAATTTTATTGGAGCATCCTCAAAAGAATTCTGATACTCCATGGTATTATCTTTATACTACTACTAATAATAATTTATTTTTATTCTAGGACCTTGTATTGTGCTAAGGGAAATTATGATTTTGGAATTTCTCGAGTGATTAAAAGTTTGGAACCATACAATAAGAAACTAGGCACAGATACGTGGTTTTATGCCAAACGTTGTTTTCTGTCATTATTGGAAAATTTAGCAAAGCAAGTCATCATGGTACGAGATTCAGTGTTATATGATTGTCTTCAGTTTCTTACACACTGTGAAGGTAAGAAAGCATTACCAAAACTTCACCTAGATATGCAATTCTTTTACAATGAAATCTCTTTTTATTGTTGCATTTTATTGTTTGCTAACATGCATTAATGTTTTTTACAAAATTCTGTTTTTTTTATTTTCCATTTTATTTTTGTTATTGGATTAAGTGCATTTGTTAGGAAATAAATGACACCTGAAAATATGAATAATATATATTATTATTATCAACCATCCATCAGGAGACATGTCCAATTGGAAATAGCATGAACTTCATGGACCTACATTGATATTTATGTAAGGGGGACCGGAAAGTAATAAATTTCTTGAACTACATTTTTAATATAAATTTTATTAAAGAACAAATTAACATTATTCAATTCTATAATCGCCATCATTAATTATAACCTTATTCTGACGATCTACTAAGTTTAGAAGTCCTTTTTTGAAAAAAGTTTTTTCTTTGAAGGCAAAAAATGATATCAAACTCCTTTGGACATCATCTTGCGAATGGAAGGTTTTATTTCTTATGCTGTGTTCTAAGGACCTGAATAAGTGATAGTCACTAGGGGCAATATCTTGTGAATATGGAGGATGTGGTAGAAGTTCCCATCCTAACTGCCTAATTTTTTCTTGAGTCATTCTTGCAGAATGTGGTTTTGCATTATCTTGTTGCAGAATTACCCCTTTTCGATTGACAAGTGCAGGACTTTGATTAACAATGCTTGATGTAGTCGCTCTAATTGTTCGCAGTAGATGGCTACTGTGATAGTTTTACCTTGTTCCATGAGTTCGTAATGAATAATTCCATGAATATCCCACCAAACGCACAACAGAACTTTTTTGTGGATGAAGTCCATCTTTAGGTGTTGGAATTGGAGTTTGATTTGGAGAAAGCAACTGTTTTTGCATTTATTATTATTCTTATACAGCACCCATTTTTCATCACCAGTTATGACTCGTTCCAAAAAGGGGTCATTTTGTTGTCTGGTCAACAATGAATTGCAAATCGCCCATCTCTGTGCTTTATTGTTTTCTGACAGTTCATGCAGTATCCATACATCCTGTTTAAGAACCTTGCCACTCTTATGTAAGTGCTTTTGGACAGTTGACCATGATGAATTAAGTTTCTCTGCTAATTCTTGTATGGTTTATTTTGGATCTGATTCAACGAGAGTCTTAAGAGCATCGTCATCTTGAGTAAGAGGTCTTCCAAATCGAGGATAATTTATGTGTTATTTAAGAAAAAACAATCGGCTAAAAATGACCTATTAAAAATAATTGATTACTTTCTGGTCCCCCTTATAATTGGATGTACTGGTAGCCACTACAAAATGTATTTCAAGATTGTTTTATGTTTACAAGTGGTAGTCCAGTTTCCCACTTCTCCTAGGATGGAGGGAACGAGCAAAAGATGACTCATATAACAACTAATCATCACTCTAACTCACTCGATATGCAAGTCATGAAATTATGGTATGTGACATTTGCCATGTAATTTTAAACAGACGTTGCATGCAATTTTTTAAAAATTTTATTATTGAGCTGTTTTGTAGATTTTATTATTGAAAATTATTAATAAAATTAATCCTTGTAAAGTTCATTAATAATCCTTATTTTTATTACTAATTGATAATCTCCATTAATGTTCATAACTCATCACTAGAGATCCATTCTAGCTCACACAACATTATCATACTTATCTTTAATTTCTGATAATGCTGTTCTGGCAACAGATTTCACTTAGTATTTGCTATGAGAAATTCTGCACCTCACTCCTTTACTTGCTTACTCAACTGTTACTCAGCTTTTAAGGATAAATGAACCATATTATGTCCTCTTCTATTATATATTGGAAAATCTCATCTATATCTAGGTTTGCTACATTTTTAAACATGAAGAGGAGGAGAACGAGTTTCATAATATAGATCTTGATTGTATAAAATAGTATGCAAATATAAAATGCTATAAATATATAATTTTTTATTTATCTATTTACTCATAACATGTTGACTCACCAAAAAAGTCTATAGTAACACACACACACACATATATATATATATATGCACACACTGAGTTAGCTTTGCATTAGGAACATCCTCTCCCCTATTTACATGTTTGGCA
Source organism: Typopeltis vanoorti (assembly GCF_054136105.1). Lineage (NCBI taxonomy): Eukaryota > Metazoa > Arthropoda > Arachnida > Uropygi > Thelyphonidae > Typopeltis > Typopeltis vanoorti. Next base: position 41,996,650 of record NC_143557.1, read on the forward strand.
TGATAACAAAGTACCACATGATGTCAATGTCACATGCAGCTATTATGAATGGGCACAGGTATCTTCTATATGTAATCAGTAAATGTTTGCCAGTAATTGGGAAATGTGGTGACATAAGCTAATTTGACCACGGGCAGATAATTTGGGCCTGGAGAGGGGGTGCCAGTATTTCGGAAACAGGACTGGGTATCTATGAACAGACATCCAACAAAGGGCTCACATTGGTCAGCTATGCGTGGTTGATCCTAGAGGGTGAGCATAGGGTGTCGTGACTGGTATCTCAGCAACAATGTGCAACAGTCACACAGCTCACTTACCAGTACAACAGCAGGGCAGTTCGATTCATGTCTGCATGCACCATGCTCTGTACCTTGCGTCGCCTGGGGTTCAACAGCTGGAGACCAATAAGGGTAACCATGATGATGGCCAGGCATCACAAACAATGCCTCTCATGGGCCAAGGAACATAGGCAATTGACCCTCGGTAGAAGGAAGAAGGTCGTCTGGAGTGACTAGTCCCATTTCCTGCTGCACCATGCTGATTGCTGGGTTTACGTTTGGCATAAATAGCATGAAGCCCTATCCCCTTGTTGCACAGTCAGGATTAAACAGGCTAGCGGAGGTGATGTTATGATCTTGGGAGCTTTTTTTTCCTGGCATGCCCTAGGTCCGTTGGTTATCATCTCACAAACATTGAATGGCCAATGCTACAGGGACCCACGAGCCAACCATTTCCATTCATATCTGCAGGAGGTCTGCCCCGACCACAGTGCCATCTTTCAACAGAATAATGCACCTTGTCATCAGGCTCATACAACTACTGAGTGGTTGGAGGAACACAACAATGAATTTTCCACATTGTCTTGGCTCCCAAACTCCCCTGAATGTAACCCAATTAAATATGTGTGGGATATGCTAGAACTAGGTGTGAGAACTGCTGATCCTCCTGCACAGAATGAACATAAACCGACTGAGTTGCTGCAGCAGATTGTGTTATGCATGGATGATGTTCGACACCTTGTGGAATCTGTTCCTAGGCATCTACAAGCTGTGATTGCATAGTGAGGTGGACTAACGTGTTATTAGGTGGGTGTTCCTAATGCAAAGCTAATTCAATGTATATATATATATATATGTGTGTGTGTGTGTTACTAGAGATAACATATACATATAAAATAATAATAAAATCTATACTGCATATTTTTTAACATAAAAATCTAAATAGATTTACTTCATAATCTTGTATTAAGAATAAACGAAACTGTTTAGTCTGTATACATTATCTTTCCTAGCTACTCATAATACAGGGACACCACTGATTTTCTGGCAGAAGATAGTCCAGTACCTTATAATCTGAACAAAATTACGAGAACACTATTAAAATTCTAGCAGCTGCTCAAGCAATAGTTCACTGAATCCCCACAGATGATGTTAGACTTGGCACACACTTGTGTCAGAGTAATTGTGTGGACTTGTTGGAAGTATGCTAATGGAACATGCTATGTTATTCCATAAAGAACTTAAATCAGAACATAAGTGTGACTACAGCGAAGATGCCATTGAAGGTTTCAGAAGCATCTTGGAATTTTCGATTCATAAAGTGCATAGTAAAATGGTCCACAAACAATAACGCAGCCATGAAATATGTGGACGAATTGCTGACCTTTTAGTTGATAAGCACCTCAGTCCCAAATAACATATACTGCTGATGAAACTGCATTATAATGGCATTGCACACTACTCAGGGCATTAACAGCAGAGGGTGAAGCAGGGGCCTCACAGAATTTAGATAATCTAAGGATAGAGTTACAATAACTGAGGTACTCAAATGCAATAGGCATGCAACATCTCCTCCTCAGGTATTGCAATTTCTCTTGCATGTGTGTGTGGGGGGGGGGGAGAGAAATTGATATAAAGTACACACACACACTCCTTGCTGCTTTATCCATTCTCACTAGTATTTTAAGAAGGAAATGACAAGACATGATATGCTAATTAAAATAATTTCATTTTTGTCAAATCATTATCATCAAGAAATGCTGTCCAGGATAGATTGATATATATATATATATATATATATTAAAGATACCAAGCAATTTTAAACCTGGTTTTACTCCATTTTTCCCAAGTAAGCAAACAGACAAAAATGTCAAGTTTGCGCCTGCAAGTGATGCAAGACTAGCTGATCCTACAGGTAGTGCAAGACCAAGGCAACTCGTGGTAGAGGTGGAACAAGCTCCGATCACTAATCTTAATATTTACCCTTAATGCCAAAACACATCTCCAAGAAGGGGATGTATGATGTTTTGTATTAAAGGCAAGGGGCCACTACCCAGACCAGTTTCGACCTTTTTTGAGGTCTCATCAGTGGGAGCTAGGCTAGGAATACCAAGATTTAGTAATACAGAGCTTGTAAGTATTTTACCAAAACAAGTTACCATAAGGTGTTTTAACCTTATTAAATAAAAATCGCAGGAGGAGATATAGATGTAGAAAGTATTTTTACCTTGGGTATAATTATGTTAAAGATAGGTTTAAAATTGCTTGGTATCTTTAACATAATTATACCCAAGGTAAAAATACTTTCTACATCTATATCTCCTCCTGAGATTTTTATTTAATAAGGTTAAAACACCTTATGGTAACTTGTTTTGGTAAAATACTTACAAGCTCTGTATTACTAAATCTTGGTATTCCTAGCCTAGCTCCCACTGATGAGACCTCAAAAAAGGTCGAAACCGGTCTGGGTAGTGGCCCCTTGCCTTTAATACAAAACATCATACATCCCCTTCTTGGAGATGTGTTTTGGCATTAAGGGTAAATATTAAGATTAGTGATCGGAGCTTGTTCCACCTCTACCACGAGTTGCCTTGGTCTTGCACTACCTGTAGGATCAGCTAGTCTTGCATCACTTGCAGGCGCAAACTTGACATTTTTGTCTGTTTGCTTACTTGGGAAAAATGGAGTAAAACCAGGTTTAAAATTGCTTGGTATCTTTAACATAATTATACCCAAGGTAAAAATACTTTCTATATATATATATATATATGCATGTAGGCACCACAATTAGCAAATGAGACTGGAGCAGAGTAACAAAGGTAGTCCCAAAGTCCAACATTGTGCCACCTATGGGGCCTCATTTAGTGATCTTGGCCATTGGGCAAATGATCTGAGGATGAACATTTTTCCAGATTTGATGCAGCTTTATTTATCCAAAATTTAAAGTCTGATAGTTTTTTAAAGCAGAGGCAGATTCCAGGAATAGTCTCTCATATTTGTATTTACTGTGGTGAGAATTAAAATGGCCTTTTTCTGGCATATTCTGTGCCTGGTATCCAAGGCATGGTCAATGAGACCTAACAGCTGGTGGCACCAGTTGTAGTTTTTGTGTTTGGAAATTCTGTTGCTATCTGTCCTGCCTGTTTGGTCATAGTAGGGCAGATTACAGCTGCAAGACACTTGGACAGACACTAGGTAAAGAATGCCAGTTTTATTGTTTTTTTTTCCTTTCTTTTTTGTGTCTTCTGAAGGTGGTCACCAAATTGAAAAGTTGGCAAAAATCCCAAAATTATAATCTGTCTTCTTAGGACAGATTATAGCTATCACTGGAGGACAGATTTCAGTTTCAGGATGTTTAATTTTTTAGGATTCAAGATTTTTTTCCAACTTTTCTGTCTGGAGACCACCTTCAGACCATCCAAAAAATTGGCATTCCTTATCTATTTCCCTACATTTCCTAGATCTGCCAAGTGTCTGCAGATGTCATCAATCCTACCATTTCTAAACTGTAGGACATCCAGCATCAGAATCTGAGCACAAAATCTATATCCTGTGCTACCACCATAATTACCCAGGATTCACAGATCATGTGGTAGATATCCACTGCAAGATATGGTAATAAAAATGGCCACCTGACTTCACCTTATCAAATACAAATATCAGAGACTGTTCCCAGAATCTACATCTGCTCTAAAAACTATCCAAATCTCAACAAATTGGATGTATAAAGCTGCTTGAAATCAGGGAAACGCTCATCCCCAGATGATCAATCCAATGACCAGGAGCACTTAGTCAAGTCTACTAGGTGGCATAGTTTAGGACTTTAGAACCTACTTTTGTTTCTCTGCTTCAGTCTCAAAAACACCAGTATGAATAATCAACATATGAGCTTGAACACCAGATTTATTTGTTCTTATGTTTCCTGTTACACTCTGTTATTTACACTGACCTCTTCACTTGCAATATCATATGTATCATGAATCATGTTGCTATTGTTGTTGTATAAGATTAAATTTTCTGTCTTGTTTTAATTGATGTTCTACCCATGTGATCTGGAAAAGTATGTTTAACAACAGTTATGTAATGTGCAAGAATTAGTGTCGATTATACTGTTCCATATTTTTCAAAAATAAAATATGCAAAATTTCATTGTAAGAATGAATAGTTGATTATTAGATGAATATTAATTATTCATCTAATGTTCTTGATTTCTATTAATTATGTTTCCTGAGTGTTATCCTTTTTTTCCTCAATTTTTCTTTTATATATTTTGGTTTATTCATGCTTTTAATTGAAATAGCAAATGTATTGCTAACATTTTCAAATATGTCAACTGTAATTAATTTAATGATTAATCACTATAACAAACACTTAGAGATCACAAGAGTAGAGAGAGTTTGCTATAGTGAATATTGTGTAGCATATCATTGTATCTATGAAGCAGTTGGAGATTTTTTTGGTAGTTGTTACAGTGAGAGTTGACTGTACTGAGTACTATTAATGTTATTTTTTTTGCAGTTCCTGATATTTATTAAAATTGTTTCATTTTTCTAGCTTATGGACGTAATGTAAAAGCTGTGGTTGAGCAACCATTAGAAGAAACACCTTTACACCCAGGAAAAAATACTGTAACATATGAAGCAAGGCTTTTGAAAGCTTTATTACTAGAAATTATGTCATGAACAATTTCTAAAAAGAAACTGCTATTGCCACTATGCAATATGCAATAATGTTATGCTGGATAGTTATTCATGTTGAAAATTTACTCATGTACGGAACACCTAAACTCGTGAATGTACGGTATCTGTGATACACTTTAATATTTTGGATGCACATACAAAGGCAGGGAGCAGATAGAATAGAGTATTGGTTTGGTTGGGACAATTGAAGCTACTAGAGTTATGAGATCAGCTGCATGTATTCTTTAGCCATTTTTCCTCTTTTGTAGGAAAAACCTGAGTTTCCACTAGGGAAATCCTGCCACTTCTGTGTGGGTGTGTGTGGGGAGGGATTGATAAATGCAATGTACATATTAATATTCATGTTTCATGATTCATATGGATTTAATCATCTCAAATGCTGTAGTGATTGAAAAAAGCAAAGTGATTAATTGCTTATATTACATCTGTAGAGCACATTATTGTAATCTCTGAAATATATGGTATTATCCTGGATTACATGTGAAACATTGAACCATGACACAGTGAATATTAATTTTTACTATGTGCAATAGCCAGTTATCAGACTATAAATCACTATTTCAACTTTGCCATGTATCAGGGTACATCTTAGATATCAACATATAGTCCTCTATAAAAGTTTAACCAACCTTATTTTAGTTATCAAAAAGTTTTGTTAGTGAATTATCAAAATGAGTAGGTTACAATCCTCAAATGTACCTGTAATTATTATCTTTGTGTGTGTGTTTGTGTGCACGCACCATTGATATTCCAGCCTTGTATGTATATGTGTATATGTTTTGTTTTTCATTTCATTCATATTAAGAGATATTTAATTCTTATTTTGGTCATATCATTATGGTCCATGTAAATTGTATTATAATTTGATTGTTTATTTAATGTTCTTAGCTTAAATTAGTACTAAGATAGACACTCATGGGGCCTTCTTTCTAAAGCATCACTACTTACAGTAAATAAGCAAGCAAGCAATACTGCTTACTATAGATATATATTTTATTATATGCAGTATTTCTGGTTCATATTTGTATATTATAAAACAGATTGTATATTCTACCACTGCTGTTTTTGTCAACTGGTTAAATAACAAATAAAGTAAAATTTCATTAATTCACTTTTGCAAATTTTTATTCCTTGTTCAGTCTCAAAGTATAAAATGCATTTAACTTAACCTTTTTTAAATTCAAAGTATGTATATGTGTTTCCTCTATCACTCCCTTAAGAACATTCAGAACTAAAAATACTTTATTCGTGCTAAGGGAATAATGGTTAATTACTGGTATATATTTCTTTTAAACAGTACATTAACTATTTTGTAGTCTGGTAAAAATATTCTGTTTTGGCTAGTTAAATACTTCCCACACCTCCCACCCACTTTCTGTAACCCCTTTTTTTTTTCAGAACTGAAATATAATAATAGCATTAATATATTTCAGTATCACTATTTGTAAATAGTGATATTTAGTATCACTATTAGTAATAAATACTATTAGTATTAGTATCAACTCCAAAGAAGTGATACTAATACTAGGGAGGTCGAACACTTGTGGACCACAATAACTACGTACCTTGTCTTGAATATATTCAGTATTGCAGCACTCACTAACCACTCTGGTGATACATTCCACTCATTCACAACCCACCAACCAAAAAAAATCTTCTTATTAATCTGTATAGTTTCCAGGGATGATCTCTCATTCTCATATCATCGATTATCCTATGCAATAATTCTTCTGTATCTATTTGGTAGACTCCTTTCACTAACTTATATGTCTCAGTCATATCACCTCCTCTCCTAACTACCGAGCTCTGAAGACCGCACTCTCTCAATCTGTCTTCATATTCCAGAGTCATAAGATAGTCTTAGTTATTTTTCTCCACACTCTTTCCAATGTTTCCTCATTTCCAGTACAGCTAGGCGATCAGATCTTTGCACAGATGTCTAAATGAGGCGTAATTTTACACTGGCTTATACAGTCAACTATTGCTTCCTTATCCATACATGTCATTGTTTACATTAAAGCTGTAAGGGTATCCAGAAAACTGCTCTATAGTGCAGCAGTTTTCCGTATAACTCTTACAACTTTAGTGATGTGTCCCCTGAACTTCAGTTCTCTATTCACGAATACTCCAGATTCCTTGTCTCCTCACCTCCTGAAGCAAAGTTCATCCAATATGATAAACACCTTATTCCATCTTCTCTGGCCAATCTGCATAACTTTACACTTAGCAATGTTGAAATGACATCCTCATTCTTCAGCCAAGAGCACCGACTTGTTTAAATCCTCACATCAGACCTTCCTGACGTTGATATCACTAATCTAGCATCATCAACAAACTACCAGAGATCTCTTCTCACACCATGATATATAAATTAAGCAAGTGGTCCCAGAAGAGAAGATTGTGAAACTCCACTTATCACCTACCAGGATACTGCATCCCATACACTTGCTCCTATCAGTTGACCATCCCTGTAAACTGCTAAATGACTATCCATCCCCAACCTGCTCAATTTCAACAGTAGTTTATCATGGAGTACTCAGTCAAATGCTTTAGCAAATTCCAGATAAATCACTGTATAAGCATTTCCTTTCCCCAGCACACTAGTCAGCCTGTTGTAAATGTAACTAAGTTACTAAAGCAAGACCTCCTATTGACAAATCCCTGCTGTTCTCTTGAAAGATTTCCTTCTCATCAATCCAGGTTTGTATTCTTTCACCAACCTCTCTGACACCTTCATCGCTACACCTGATATAAATACTGGCCTATAGTTTAACACTACTGACTTGGATTCCCCCTTATGCAGTTGGATTGTTTTTACTTTTTTCCATTCTTCTGCAACTGTTCTTGTTTCCATACTTGAACAACCACATCAAGGGCACTGCCAGCTGTTTTACACATTCCTATAATATATACATGGTAATATTGTGTCCAGTCCCACATCTTTATTGGCATCAAGGTTACTTTATATTCTATACACTTCCCATTCTTGAACTGTATCTTTGGTTCTCCTTCCTATTGCTATTCAACACTATTCTTAATATCCTACATGAAATATTCTAATTAGTTGAATTTTTCCACTATATCTTCAGCAGATGAGATTGATATTCCATCTCCAGCAGCTAAAGTCAGTTTTCCATATTCACCCATTCTTCTTCTAGCGACATAACTGGAATTTTCTAGGGTTTAGCTTTACTAAACCCCAGAAAAACCCCAAAAAATATAAAAGGAGACTGCTTCATCCAGTTTACTTTTATATGCCAATTTCTCTTTACTCACTACCCTCAAAACCTTCCTAGTACCTGTACCTTATACTCCCCATGCTACTGAAGGATGCCCTGTTCTTTTTATCTTCCCCACAACATCCTGCATCATTCCATGATTCAGCCATTTCTTTCTTTCATACTTTTTTTATCCTCCTGACCTTAGGAATGCAATCTGACATTTCCATAAGTAACTGATTTCAGATCAAGTCAGAGGCAGTGTTGATTTCTCTCCCTGTCAACTGATCAGGCCACTGCATATAACTCATCTGTTTCCTTAAATTAATATAGTATCCTGTGCTGTACTTCTACTTGTTCTGTGAAGCTTGTATCTGCCTAGCTACTCCCCATATCAACCACACAATCACTTTCCCTAGTTGGTGGCATCGTGGTGACATCTTCTGTGATCACTTATATGAGATGATGTTATTAAATCCAACACTCTGGTCCCATGATAATAGGACAACATTGCTATTTTAATACTGCCGGAAGTAAAATATAGTGGAAAAAATGTGTATATAGTTTTAGTAAATGTTCTTCACTAGGCTATTCTTATCATTTCAGCTGTATGTTGAAATGGAGAGAACAGCTACATGATGAGTGGTCAGTGCACATCATATACCAATGAGTATACTGTTTGTTATACCAAAAATAATGCTCATTATTGATCACTGCAAGAGTGTCTCTATGGAGAAGGTTAATTTTTCCAACTCCATGAGTGGAATCCTACATCATATGTGAAGCCATGACTGGATGGGGAGATTGATCACCTCATTTATTTGAATGCATAGCATGATAACAAGTAGAGAAACAGAATTAGACCAGTTATTCGCAGTTATTGGAGCATATAAACTTGCATCTTGTATCAACGTTGGCTAAAGATGGCATATCTGTGTCCCATCGATAATTACGTTGAATCCCACTATTGCATGGATGTTGGTAAATATATATCTTTAGGCAGTAAAAGAATGAAAAAAAAAATTAGGAGAGTGAACAGATGAGATTAATGACAAAATCATATTACAAATGAAGAAACTTGTTATTGGCATTCAAGAATGTGAGCAGAGCTAATATACAGTGATATTGTCACTTAAACAGAATGGGAGTAGAAGGTTAGCAAAACAGGTGTTTTATGGCAAAATGTAAGGAAAAAGATCCAGTGGAAGACCAAGATCTAGGTGGATTAATTCAGTTAGAAGAGTCTTAGAAGAACATAAGGTTAGCTACGACAGTATTGAACTGCTGACAAATAATGGAATAATTTGGAGAAATTGTTGAGAAGAGAATAGTAATAATATAAACTTAATCATGACTGTCATAATAGCCTACACTCCTTGAAGGTACATATCAGGAAATTGATGAGTAAATGAATTTCTTCACTCATTATGAGACCTGCTTTATTAGAGGCCTGAAAAAGTGGCTTAAAATTCCATGTTTTTGATCTCTAGAGCAGGATTTCTGGATTATCTAATCCTTATAAATTAAAGATACCAAGAAATTATATACTTGGTTTAATCCATTATCCAAGTGTAAGCAACAAAGTTTGCGCCTGAAGTATCTTTCAGGACTGGGGCAATTCGTGGCAAAGATGATATGACTTCACATCATTTACCTTAGAGACCCATTATGCAAAGCAGATCTCCTTGCAGACATGTTTGCCTTTGCCACGAGTTTTTAGAAACCAAACATAGAACTTTTTAAAGCCACCTCTTCTCTCACCTACAATTACAAACATTCGTTACCGGAGCAGAATTTGGACTCACAGCCTGTTGGTTGGAGATCAGATACAATAACTACCCAGCCAACCAGACCAGCAATTTAAAAGGCAGCTGTTTTACTTCAGTTTGTTTTGAAGGGAGAAAGGATGGGGGGGGGAGCTTAACAAGTTTAATATGACTTCCATGTGAAGTATGGTCCACTTTAACTTGTATCTCAGCTTTTGGCATGAGTGTTATTCCAACAGCTTTTCTGTAGTAAAATGCAGGTACAGTACCAATGATTTTGTTGTTCATATATCATAGTGAAGTCATTTTTAAAATGAAATAAAATAAATAAATTATTCACAGGACTATGAAATCTGTTTTTTTTATATATAACTGCCCACTGAAGAAATTAACATCTCCAGAGTTCTCAAGTATCCTACAGACTAGTTGAAGACTGCCAGTTTCTTTAAATTGTATCAGTGTTTGATACATTTATCATTAGGTGGATTTTCCTGACAGAATCATTTTGCATACCACAAAAAAAAAAAAAAAAAAAAAAAAAAAACGTGAGATTTCTGTTGAACTGCCACTATATTGACATTTACTGAACAAAACAGAATGATCACAGATGTGCACAAAATTCAACACTCTCTCTTAGGTTGGATAACTTTAAAAAATTGGGTTTAAATTATTGTACTAAATTTCTGGTATGATCAGCATTACACTAATTCACAGAAATATAATTAAAATAAAGAGTTCGGCATTAATTTTTTTCTTCTTGATGCCAGGAAGCTTCAGTGCACTGAGCATGTCCTGATTTTTGTTTACTCACATGTATGGATGATTAAAATTTCTAGGCTACCCAAATTAGAAATTTAAATGAGTTAATCAAAATATAAATTAAACAAAATAAATTAAAATTTATAATACATATCTTAAAATTATGTATTTATTTCATGTTTGATGTGAATCTCACCTACTAAAAGTTGCAAATCTGTAGTACACTGGCAATATGATGAGCTAAGGATTAGATAGTTGTTGAAAGTTTTTCACTTGGTTATATTATAAATTAAAGATACCAAGAAATTATATACTTGGTTTAATCCATTATCCAAATTTGGGAAGCTTGCATCTTGAGAATTTAAGCCCAACAGCCAAAACAATCCAATATAGCCTGCTGGGGGGGGGGCACCTTTAGGACTCTAGGAACAATGCTGTTTTCTCTCGTCTGCCTCATTTGCTCTTTGTAGTGCCTGCGTGCACGTTTCATAGTTTTATGTTCCCATGAAGATGACGATGTGACATTGCCGAAATATAGGAAGTATTTATTAAAGTTTCTTTTAATTAATATTGCAGTATACATTATAAATTCCTGAAATAATTTAATAGTCATTAACTCTCATGTCAAAAAGATTACTCTTCTCATCCTTTTCCAGGAGTGTGCTTGGGAATTTGTGGAGACTTGTTCTTGCTGGATCATGAAACATTTTCTGTAAGATTAAGGATAGAGGGTTGGGAAGAAAGAAAGGCTTATCATACAAAATAATTAACATATAAAAGATAAAAAAAGTACACCACTACCTGACTCATAGTAACACTGATGTATCTTAAGTCCTAAACCTTTTATGTGTAAGAGTACTATAAATAAATAAATTCGCTTTTCACTTTGTCACACTTTAGGACTAAATAAATAGCAATTAGTTTACATTGAAAAAGGATTGTAGTGAGCAAATTTCATGATTTGTAAACAAATAGAGACCACATTTTTTTCCTGTAAAATTCTCTAAATGTTGCTTTTGTGGCATTCTGATAAAGAATATGTAAAAATTATTTTTTATCTTTCCTTATTCAAGAAAATATGTATGTTAAAATAAAAGTAACTGTAAATATACTTTGATTTAAAAAAACATTAAAAATTTAACAAAATTTAAATATAAAATGTATCTTTTTTTTTGTTTTGGAATCCTGCTCAAAAAATGAAATATAATGAACACATAAACACAGGTGTGTGTGTGTGTGTTTATGTGTTATACTGTATTAACTTCACATTTTCCTCTATCAGCTTATTCAGTGGTGCAAAAGTTTACTTTGAAATCTGTAAACTTTCAAGTTCATTAGTTTTGTTTCTCTTTGTAAGAAACTCGCTAGCATCAGTTTTTTTTGTCAGTTCATAAATAAACAATTCACAATTAAAACAAAAGAATTAAAATATTTTTATATTTTATAATAAAGATAAAGAAAGTACACCAACGTTAGCAGATACTTAATGGTTAGTTTATCTGCTCTCCTGCCAAAAGGCTTGGAGACCGAGTTGTAGAGTTGGTGCCCTTCCTCGATGAGGCTTTGGACTCCCTGGATGTGACAAATAATAATAATAATAATAATAATATAAAAAAAAGTTATATTGAATCACTAAAACTGACTTTTAAAACTCGCATTTTAGAACACTTGAAAATTGTTCAAGTGTTCTAAAATCCCAAAACACACACCTATTCATGCTCTATTGGGGCATTTTCTTTTTCTCTGAGTGTCGTGTGACAAGTGACTGTACTGTCCACCACATATATGAGAACCATGGCAGGTACAGTGCCAAGACGAGTCAATTCATGTTGAAGGGGAGAAAGGAATAAAGTGATGTACAAATTCGTCACCAACATGAGAAATCACTTACTTTATACATGAAAATTTCCAACTCTTGTACAAGTAAAATAGTTACCACTTTAAGGACTAGAATTTTCATAAAAGAAAAGCTAATTTTCCAATGTATAATAATAAGCACTCATCATTGATCACCCTATTATCATAATGGATTTGCCTTCTTCTGACATGTGCAGAAGTGTCAAGGGGGTCTCACATCTGTGGTTGGACAATAATGTGTTTTATTCTCTTCTTATTAATCATTTCTGCTAACAAACATCTGTCTTTTCTCCATCTATCCATAGACTACTTCAGCAGGTTGTTTTCAAGAAGCTGTAAAATTTCCTCCTTTATCTTAACCACTTTTATGGAGCTTTCTGCATGCTTTGCAAATTCTTACTATAGATGTCTTTTTAGTTGACTATAACACACATTTATTTGCACTCTTTGATCGTATTCTCTTGACTGAAAGTGTCATGCACATGTGACCACAAAGTATTTCATTGTACCTCTTTTTCAACTTGGTACTACTTTCACAGTATATCTTGTTATATCTATGAGACTAGACAAAAAAACTGAAGATTTGTTCTTTATTTCAGACTAACTGAAACAAAAACGAATTGCTAATTAATACATAAATACACAAAAAATCACTGCTTACTCTGAATAATTCAGATTTCATTACCGTATCATTCTAATGGGATGCCCAGTACCACATTCTTTGTAAAATGAAAATTACTGTACTAAATTTAACTACACCAATTCCATATTCAAAATAAAAAAGTAGTAGTACTATTTAGAGTAAAATAATGTAATTATTAAATTTTAGTTATTTTTCACTAGCTAAATTACAAAATATGTGTTTATGATTATTTCAATAGTCAATGTAAAATTGAAAAATGATATATACATGAATGTAATGAATCTAATTGCTGATCTTTAAATATGATTTGAATCATATATTAGGTCATGACATTCATATAAGCAGATTTTTAAGGACTCAAAGAAAATATCCATATTCTCTGGTATTGGTGGCATTGATCTTGAATTTAATTATATTATTCATTTCTGGTAAGTTTTTTATTTTTATTTTTATTTTTATTATTAACAGTACTAATGGAGAATTAGGATTCTCTACTTCTACCCCCAAGCTATAAATGGTTCACCACAATTTATTAGAAATTAGATGGAAGGATCTTGGTTTAAAACCTGTTGCATTCATTTTGACCACCCACGAGGTGGTCGAAAAGATTCAGAGACAAGTGACCAAGATGGTGACAGATCTGTGGAATACTCCCTACAAGGATAGGTTGGAGGTTTGTGGGTATAAAGTTTAGTTGATAGGCATAAAAGAGGGGACATGATAGAAACTTTTAACATATTAAAGGAGTTTTTTAAAATTGATGCAAATGAAATCTTTCAATATATGACAAATAGTCAGAGAACTAGTGGCCATCCATGGAAGTTGTGTAAGACTGTGATTAGTAGGGGTGTGCAGACCAGATTTTTTGCATGGAGAGTGGTTAGTAAGTTGAAAGAATTGCCAGAATTGGTTGTGAGTTTCCTGATGGTGAACGGCTTCAAGGAAAGGTATGATAGGATTTATGTGTATGATGGTAGATTTGGGTCTTCCACATTGAGTCTCCACATTCCATGGAGATGCTGTAAATAATAATAATAATAGACTTTCCTTAGCTTTTTCAAGCAACAGTAAATTTTTTGTTACCCATAAAGCAGTTATAATGTTCAAGGTTTGAGAAGCAATGTTCAGTTGTTTATTGGTTATGTGTATTGTGGAGAATAAGGACTGAGAACTCTGATGATTTTGCTTATAAGAGGATTTCAATGGGTGGATATTTGGGTCAGATAATAGAAGATACCAATTGTAAAATATTCATTTTGGCTAGATGCATGGAGATGCTGTAAATAATAATAATAGACTTTCTTTTCTCCTGGAAGTGGCAAGGGATTTACATTGGTAGTTGAAGTTTGGAAGCAATACTTTGCATAGCAGGAGTTGTAAAGATCACTGAGAAAATAGCTGCCATAATGAGAAGGCCTCTAATAAGTAGTTTTACTGTATAAATACTGTGATCAGGCCACATCCATATTTCTGCATGCATATTTAATCATCTGAATACCTGGGAGATGAGGAAACATCAGAAAGTCATGGAAATTAGTGCTTAAGAGTCAAAGCTATATAACTGAGAGGAGACCTCCACATACCCTCTAAAGGAATGCAGAGAACCGACCAGGGCTTCTGACGTAATGTCCAATCCTCACCTTCTCGTGGTACATAGCAATATTTTGCATAGCAGGAGTTGTAAAGATCACTGAGAAAATAGCTGCCATAATGAGAAGGCCTCTAATAAGTAGTTTTACTGTATAAATACTGTGATCAGGCCACATCCATATTTCTGCATGCATATTTAATCATCTGAATATCTGGGAGATGAGGAAACATCAGAAAGTCATGGAAATTAGTGCTTAAGAGTCAAAGCTATATAACTGAGAGGAGACTTCCATACCCTCTAAAGGAATGCAGAGAACCGACCAGGGCTTCTGACGTAATGTCCAATCCTCACCTTCTCGTGGTGCACCCTGTTGGGTATCCACCTGGATACTGAACAAGTGAGAATGGACTGCCAATTTGGGATTTAGCCGACCAAATTGTATTCTTATTGGCTTAAACCAAAATACAAAATGATGGTACAACATGACAAAATTTCATGCCGGCTGGGGCTTTGCCCGGTTAAACACAAGGCCCCTGTTGTTTTCGCCAGGAAACCAGGGCGAACAGCGAAAATTCAGCTACTGGAACAAATCTGAAAACACATCCCAACTCAACATCACCAAAATTAAAAATCGGTACTATCAACATAAGAAGCCTGAATGGCAATGAAATGGAGCTAACTGAGAAATTAGATAAGTATCAGATCGACATAATAGGGGTGACTGAAACAAAAAAAAAAGACAAAAACTGGCGAGGTCTTTCTGAGCAATAAATACAAAATGTTATATTCAGGCAATGACAATCAAGGAAAAGAAGGAGTAGCCATAGTATTCAAAACTAAATATGAGGCTAATCTTCTTGAATGCAGGCAGTCCCAAGTAGAGTGATGTGGGCTAATATCAGAATGGAGAATTGGACAATGAGACTTATTTGTGCCAATGGTCCCACAGAAGGTTCTACCAAGGTAGAAGTGGAGGAATTTTTTTATGCTTTAGAAAAAGCAACTGACACAATGAAAAAGGAAAAGTTGGTCCTTGCTGGCGATCTAAATAGCAGAGTAGGAAATGATTGTCAGACATACAAAAATATTTTGGGAAAATTGGAGAAAAGAGCAAATCTAATAATAATGGCAAATACCTGTTGGATTTCTGCTCAGGACATGGAGTGATTATTACTGACATCATGTTCCAACATAAAAATGTGCACAAATTCACATGGAGAGAAGAAACAAGGAATAAGAAAAGTCTCATTGACTATGTTATTGTTGATATTGATGTTTTCTCCCTGGTGCAGGACACCAGAGTGTACAGAGGATTTGAAATCGGAAGTGATCGCTATTTAGTCTTGAACAGGATAAAATTGAATTTCATATTGAAAAGAATAACATGTAAGAAAGTTTTAAAGCGAATAAAAGTTGAGCAGCTCTCAGATGTGAACTGTAGACTAAAATACACAAAAATTATTGAAGAAAAAATGAAAGAATTTGGAGAACAGCAACCAAACCTTGAAGATTCAGTGGCAAGCCTTGAAGAAAACACTGATTGATTCAGCCAGAGAGGCATGTGATGAGGTTGTCTGCAAGGATAGAAAAATCAGAACTCCATGGTGGACACAGGAAATTAAAGAGGCAGTGAAGGAAAAGATAGAAAGTATATTGAAAGTTCCTAGCAAATAAGTCAGCCTGTGCTCTTAGAGAATACAGAGACAAATGCAAGAAAGCTAAACACTGTGTAAAACTAGCTAAACAAAAGTCATGGGAGGACTTTGGCAAGAACATAGAAAATAAATCTCAGGAAGGTGGTAAGATATTCTGGATGTTGTTGAAGAAGCTTAGAAATGGAGGAAAGAGTGTTGTAAAAGGAGTTAGAGATGATAAAGGTGACATGAAAGCGGGAGAAAAAGATATCTTTGAAGTATGAAGTAATTACTCTTAAAAATTGCTAAATGAAACAAGCAGTGATAGCACAGTGGTAAAAAACACTCATACAGGCATACATATCCATACTTGAAGTAGAAAAAGCCATCAAAGGCTTGAAATGTGGAAAGGCAGCAGGAGTAGATGATACTCAGCCAGAAATGCTGACGTATGGTGGTATAAAAGTCTTACAGTGGCTGCACTGCATAGTTCAGAAAGCGTGGACAGAGGGACAAATTCCCGATGATTAAAGTAGAGCTCTCATAGTACCCATATATAAAAAGGGAAATAAAAGTGAATATGAGAATTACAGAGGCATTTCATTATTGAGTGTTTCTGGTAAGATATATGCAAGTATACTTGAGAAACGGTTGAGACGAATTGTGGAAGAAAAGCTTGGTGAAGAACAAGCTGGATTCAGGCCAAATAGAGGCTGTCAGGATCAGATCTTCACTTTACGACAAATAGTCAAGATAGCATGGGAATATAACAAAGATCTCTATTTAAGTTTTGTCGATCTGGAAAAGGCATATGACAAGGTGCCAAGAGAGAAGCTATTCAATACACTACAGTTATATGGTGTCGATGGGGCATTATATCAAGCAATACTTAGTCTTTATTTGAGTTGTAAGTCAGCAGTTAAAATTGAAGGAAGTACAGGAAGATGGTCTAATGTTAAATCTGGTGTGAGACAAGGATGTACATTATCCCCTCTGTTATTCATTTTCTATATGGATCACATTATGAAGGAAAGTGGTATTAAGCATGATATCAGAATTGGAGATGTTAATGTCAGCTCTTTGCTTTATGCAGATGATGTTATACTTCTAAATAAATCTGCTGGAAGTCTGCAAGATTCCCTGACTAAATTGAATAACTGTTGTAATAGATATGGTATGAATGCAGCAATAAAAAAAAAAAAATGAAAATAGACAGAATCGTTGAAAATGTCAACTGCGTTTTGAACGGAGAACCTATAGAACAGGTAAAACATTTCAGCTACTTAGGCAAGATTTTTAGTGAAGATGGTAAATTAAATATGGAAATAGACAACAGAATCAACAAAGCTGGTATGGTAGGAAGTCAATTGAATAAATTCATATGGAATAAAAGAGAAATTAGTCAAAACACTAAATTAGCTGTATACAAGACAGTTTTCAAACCAGTCTTAACTTATGGATCTGAGAGCTGGGTCAGAAGTAAAAGACTTGACCAAAGACTAGAGACCAAAGATATGAGAGTCCTGAGAATGATTAGAGGCATGAACAGATGGCATCAATGGCAATATGATATTAAAAACAAAGATATTAGGAAAGAACTTGACATTGTCAGCATCCAGGAATGCATTAGCAGAGCTAATCTCAGGTGGTATGGTCACTTAAATAGAATGGGCAAGGGAAGATTAGCAAAACAAGTGTTCTCTACAAGGTTGGCAGGAAAACGACCCAGAGGAAGACCAAGATATAGGTGGATGATACTGTACAAAGTGCCTTAGACAATAGAAATATAAGATCTGATAATGTTGGAGTCTTGGCAAGTAACAGACTGATTTGGAGGAAAATTGTAGATAGGAAGTTAGTAATGATGTAAATTTTTCATGTAGTGCTATCATATCCTGTACACCCCTTGATGGTACATGGCAGGAATTTGATGATGATGATGATGATGACGACTGTTGGGATCACAAAATGTTGAGTATTAGGACAGATTGAGTATGATCTGCAAAACTCAGCAGATGTAGGAGAAAGGGTGATGTTAATGAGACCTATAAGTTGTGAGAAGATCCTATCAGGTAGATATAGTAGAAAAAACTGCATAAGGTAATATGGTGGTGGGAGAAGATATCTTATAGCTCCACGCAGGCCTAGACATAATGCAAATATAGTGAACATATGGTAATATACCGTTTATCTTTTCGTATATTGAAATATACTTCTGCCATAGAATTATCTCATAGTTTCTTATTGATAACTGAGATTTCAGTAAAAGTCAAAACATCTGTGAAGTGACTCATGTAAAGACAATATATTATTATTATTATTAAGAGAGATCTCCAGGGAGTCGGGGATTTATCGAGGGAGGCTATATACTACACACACGCACCAGCTATCATACTTATTCTTGAATTCATTCACACTGCTTGCACTCACAACATCCAAAGACAATCCATTCCAATCACGCACCATCCTATGAGAGAAAAATCTAGCTTTCACCCCTTTTTAGCGGCATTCATTCGCTTCCAAGGATGCCATCTTTTTCTTTCCTTACCATCCATAAATTGAAAAATTCCATCAATTGAAATACTGCATGACCCTTTCAGATGTGTGTAAGTCTCAATCATATCATCCCTCTTTCTCCTGTTTGCTAGTGTCTGCTATCTACAAATTCTTAATCTGTCTTCATAATCAGTATTCTACAATCCTGATATCATTTTTAACACTTTCCTTTGCACTCTCTCCAATATACCAAAATCACAGCGGAAAGCAGGAGACCAGGCCTGCATACAATAGTCCAAGTGACATCTTATCAAGGCCTTGTAAAGAGGCAAAATGACATCCTTATCTTTACATATGAACGTTTGTTTGAGCATTGCAATTATCTTTTGAGTTGTATTTGCAAACTTTGCCTCATGGCAAAGATCGCAAATATTATTTCTAAGAAACATTTCTATTCTGGCTGATAGTTAGGATACATTGATTACTTTACACATGAAATTATTTCATGTGTAAAGTATTCTTATTTGTTTATGTTTGTGGGAAATCCAGATGAAATCAAAAATACAATTTCTTATTAGACAATAGTCAGTTCTCAAATATAGCAAACACTATTTCTTATAGTGAAAGTCAATAAACTCATTTATTATAATAAACCCTGCACAATAAAATCTATGCCTGTGGTGCTTATGAGTTCACTATACTGACAGTTGATTATAATATACATTTGCTTGTAAAAATTTGTCTCAGAAATACTGAAAAACTACCTAACTGAAATATTTGATTAGTTATAGTGTAATGTTACTTTTGATGTCAGTATGAGATAACTGTCTGACTAAACTGTTCTTTGTGACATCAGTTATGGAAAACTCTCATGCTCTGATAGTAGACAAAAATTTAATAGAGTTAGTTTCACTGAACATCTGGGTATTTTTTTTTTGCATGTTTTGCACTCTAGCTACTGTCTTAGGACATCAGCCTAATCACTTGCTTCCTTTTTTTTTTTGCTAGAGCCATTCTTAAACTGAAAGCATAGCACAGAATTGCAGTTGTTGTATTTGCAATTTGGCCATACCCTCCAGATTATTAATTAGTTTATTAATTTTAATTAATTATTAAATTTCAGTTTTTTTTTGGATATCATCATATACATTCCATCTAGCGAAGAGTAGTTCAAAAAAACATGTTTTGAAGTAAACTGAGCAATTAAATAAAGTATATGAACAAATTTAAACAAAAAATTAAAGAGAGATAATAAACAAAAATAAAAAGTGAACTTGAATTTTTTGAATTGAGTTATAAGGTGATTGTGAAATGAAATAAATAAAAGCAAGTGTGTGTGGGGGAGGATACTTTAACACATGAGTAATCATATCAAAATTCACTGTCATCAACTCTAATTATATAATTAGATTGGCACCAATCCGAAGCAGAAAAATGGCGTCCAAGTCATCATTGCTTACAGAATTTAACCAAAGGGACTTTGTACAGTGCATTGTCTGCAAAATGTATGCATTACCGAAGACAGCTGGAATTTGGTTTGAAAGCGATAGTGGTGGGAAAGTGTGCCGAAAATGCTATAAGAGCAAGGATCCAAAGTGTGTCTCAGGTCGTGAAACTGAAGTAGTGGATGGAACTCAGAATACGATTGAAAATGTGTGTGATGTAACACCAGATAGCATTGAGAGAGTGAGATTAAATGTGACATAATTGAGAGAGAGTAAACGTGTTGAATGAAAGAATAGTATGACTAATTTAAAGAATGAAGAGTTGGCTGTAATGAGGGAGATAGGTTGGTTGCACAGAGTGATACACAGAGCAAAGTGGGATCTGGAGCGAATGTAGAAATGTCTGGCGAGTGGGTCAGCTTTTAACAGAAAGAAGTGTGAAATAGGGGAGAGAGAGAGAGAGAGAGAGAGATGAGGGCTTTACCAAGAGAGCAAGAAAAATCAAAGAGGGAGTGTTGTATGGTGATTCAATCATAAAATGTGTGATCAATGAGAGTTTGACAAAATCATGCTTTCTGGGTGCGAAAATTAATGATGTTAGTGTGACTCTATTAGAGAACAAAAGGGTAAGATGAACGATATGACTGTAGTGGCTGGAACAAATGATTTAAAAGGAGAAAAGTATGGCATGAGAGAGAACATGAAAGAATTACTAGAAGTAGCAAAAGAAAAGAGTGAGACGTTGTAAGATAGTTGGTCTGTGGCTGCAGTATGACAGAGCAGAGCTGGAAGGAGGGTCATAATAGTGAATGGAAAAGATGTTGGAGACAGTATGCATCGACATACTGTCTCCACCATCTTTTACACTCTGAGTGGAGGACAGATAATTATTATGGGTGATTTCAACTCTGGGCACATAGATTAAGGAGAGAGGAAGGAAATGGAATTTATGCAGTTACTAAGGGATAATTACCTGAGACCAGGGCCTGTTTTATCATTAGGCGAACCTAGGCAATCGCCTAGGGGTGCTAAGACTTTGGGACTTATGTTTGTGTGAGTATGACAAAATATATATAGAGAGAGATAATGTATAGGGCTGCCTAAATTTTCTTTGCCTAGGGGCATCAGATACTCCCAGACTGGCCCTGCCTGAGACATCATGTGATGGAATGTACTAGGGGTTCGAGAGTGCTCGATCTAGTAAAATTGCATCTGAAAATTTGCCTATAATGAATATGACCACGTTGCCACCAATTGGTGAGAGTAATCATATGGTCTTGACCTGGGAGGTAGCAAATTGTGGAATTTTCAGTTAAGACTGGGTATATTTGGAATTGCAGGGCTGATAAGTATGACAAGCTTACGAGATGGCTTGGATCATTGCCATGTTATGTAAAACTGCAAGGGCTGGATGTTGATAGTACATGGGAAGTGGTAAAGGAGTATTTGAGGGAGGTGCAGACTGCATACCTACAGTCAGAGAGTAAATCAAGTGGGAGTTAAATGGATGTATATCATTATTAAACTGGAACTGCAAAAAATAAACAGTTGTGGAGGGAATTTAAGGAGAAAGGTGACCTGCAAGCAGATAAACAATACAAGACACAGGCCAGAAGGGTTGCTAGTGTGCTAAGAAAGGCAAAAACAGATTATGAAAAGAAATTAGTATTACAGGCTGAAGAGACACAAACACTTCTTTTGATATGCTGCAAGTAAAAGAAAGAATGTATATGGGAGAATAATTTTAAGGAATGCCGATGGTAGGGCTGTAACTGAATAAAGTCAAAATAGTGAAATTACTAAGTAAACACTTTGCAAGAAATTAGTATTACAGGCTGAAGAGACACAAACACTTCTTTTGATATGCTGCAAGTAAAAGAAAGAATGTATATGGGAGAATAATTTTAAGGAATGCCGATGGTAGGGCTGTAACTGAATAAAGTCAAAATAGTGAAATTACTAAGTAAACACTTTGCAAGAAATTAGTATTACAGGCTGAAGAGACACAAACACTTCTTTTGATATGCTGCAAGTAAAAGAAAGAATGTATATGGGAGAATAATTTTAAGGAATGCCGATGGTAGGGCGGTAACTGAATAAAGTCAAAATAGTGAAATTACTAAGTAAACACTTTGCAAGAGTACATCATCTGGGTGGTGATATTGCAGTAATGAGAGAACCAAAGGCTTATACAGGAACTGAGGTAAATGAAATGGGCATAGCATATTATATAACTAATGTGACAGCTGTGGGATTTGATGATATACCAACTCGAGGTTTACATGAAAGCGGTGAGGGAATTGGCAGTGCCTTTGACCATATTTCCCCACCCCCCCCCCCCCCCACCCCCCCCCCCCCCCACCCCCCCCCCCCCCCACCCCCCCCCCCCCCCACCCCCCCCCCCCCCCACCCCCCCCCCCCCCCACCCCCCCCCCCCCCCACCCCCCCCCCCCCCCACCCCCCCCCCCCCCCACCCCCCCCCCCCCCCACCCCCCCCCCCCCCCACCCCCCCCCCCCCCCACCCCCCCCCCCCCCCACCCCCCCCCCCCCCCACCCCCCCCCCCCCCCACCCCCCCCCCCCCCCACCCCCCCCCCCCCCCACCCCCCCCCCCCCCCACCCCCCCCCCCCCCCACCCCCCCCCCCCCCCACCCCCCCCCCCCCCCACCCCCCCCCCCCCCCACCCCCCCCCCCCCCCACCCCCCCCCCCCCCCACCCCCCCCCCCCCCCACCCCCCCCCCCCCCCACCCCCCCCCCCCCCCACCCCCCCCCCCCCCCACCCCCCCCCCCCCCCACCCCCCCCCCCCCCCACCCCCCCCCCCCCCATCTTTTTCAGTAATAGCATTTAGTATGTCGTCATTTATCCATGGATTGTTATCTGTTTGTCGCCTCGTTTGTGTAGGTTTTGTTGCTTTTTTGTATATTTCTGTGAAGTTTAGTTGAAAATTCTCGTATAATGTTACAGGATCGTTTATTTTAAGTAGGGAATTCCAATCTGTATTTTTTGATCGAGTTTTGTCAACTTTTGTGGTGGTGGGAGGGGGGGGGTAGGAAACGTAATAAAACGAAGTTGAGACAAAGTAGTGATCGGCAACTTAATAATAATAATAATAATAATAATAATTATTATTATTATTATTATTATTATTATTATTATTATTATATTAAAATAATATTATAACAACATCATAATAATAAAAGATGCCCTTTTGGGTATCTTTTATTATTATTTACATAAATTAACGGCCGAAACACTTAAGGCAATGAGGCCAGTATAATAACCCAAGTTGCTGGGAGGAAAAACCCCGCCGCGTTCGTATGAGACCGGCTGACATTTCTTATGAATAAATTATACAAAGTGCACATTATAAAGTAAAATTACACATTTGAAATTTATGTAGACTCATCTTTTTATTATTTCCTAATATTTATTAATAAGTTATACATACAGCATTTATTTTCTATTGGTTTTCGTGTGCGGGAGTAATATAAAAAAATAATAAAGTATACATTTCATAAATTTATGCAAGTGCAACTTATTATTATTATTATTATTCGTTACACCTCCAAGGAGTCCGAAGACTCATCGCTGGAGGATACCAACTGTACAGCTCTTCTATTAATTAATATGACATTTATAATAATGCTGCGTCTCTCATGCTCTAATTATAAATAAATGAGACATATAAATGGTTTTTGACCCGCGAATTATATATATTTTTTATTATTTTTCTGGAAATTTGACATCATCATGTGCTCTGTCATTTATTAAAGGCTATAATTAATAAATGCATATGCTTATAATTGATATGCATATATGCACTGCATCAGAACAAGTTTTACAGCTCGGACATGTCTTGATGAAATCTTCCGAATTTGACATTTTTCCAAAAAAAAAAGATAAATAAAATGTCATAGTCTCAACTTTGTGTCTGAAGTATGATATCAGTAACATTAAAGTGCGCGGTTTAATGATCATCTGTTTTCACACAGAGATAAACTCTTACACAAGCAAGTAAGAAAAGATCGCGGCTCTTGCGCAATAACCACTTGCAAGAAACGCTGCGATCCAACTAGATTAGTTTAATAAAATATTCCCTTACCATTAAATGAATACACTTAATGAACAAACCTGTGGGTAGTTCTAATCACCAGTCGGTTTGGAGTAATATTTCAGTTGGGAAGGTTTCAAAAATAAACGCTTGATAAGGCGTGTCTCTTATTCAAGTTGCTTTCTTGATTATGGTTTTGTGCGCAGTCATTTTCACGAATTGGTTATATCGTAATAGGATGAAGTTTAGATGGCATTTATTGACTGCGTCTCCTGGGTACGCTCAGCATTATTAAATGTATCTTTATGCATCTTAAATGCCTGGAAAGTTGATTAAAAGATACTTAAAACAACAGAATACTTAAAAGCAGAGGATTTCCTTGTCAGCGCTAGCAATTTTAATAACAGTTACCGAGTACATTGTCATGGATATAATTAGAAGGCATCACGAGCATCTGTTTAATTTTTTTTAAATATTTTTTATGGCGGTTACGATAAAGTTCCCAATGTTGTCGATGTTATCGGACTTGAAGTTAGTACTTTCTGTTATCCTGTAAAATTTTTATATACATTATACTGCTTTTATATACATTATACTGCTCGAGTTAAAACCGGTTATGTTTTTAATCTTCCCAGATGAGTAACTATCAGTGATGGGCTAATTTTTCGCCCTTTAAGATTACCAAAATATCTTATTGTATCGACCAAACCATTCACTTTTTTAGGTATCGTTGCCTTCAAGAGCACTTGAATATCAGTACGCGATTTAAAAGAGGAATATTGTGAATTAACTCCAATTCTAGATAGGAATTTTTAACTTTAGTTCTGAATCTGAATTTGGTTAAAGTAAAGGGATTAATCGATTCAAAGAAACATATCAATAAAAGAATGACAACCCATTTTTTGTTGTTATTCCATAAACAAAATAACTTAATCAGTTGTAAGCTGGCGTTTATCAACAAAGTGTCTCTTGCGAGGATTTTGTATGAGATAGCTGCGAGATGCTATCACCATAGCAGTTTTGACGGACTCCGTTTCCATATAGTAAAACAGAACTACATGTAATGTAGTTACATCTTTTTTTTTTTTTGGTAACTAAGTAGTTCACTGAATAAAATTAAGTAAATAACATTATGAAGCGCATTTTGAAATATAAAGTTGCTAATGACAGGATCGCTTGAAACTGGTTGCTTGATGACGACATTCTCTCTCGGTGCACGCTATCCATGCAAACAGTTTTCCCCAAGAGCAATAAACCCATAGTTCTACATTTCTTAGACTCGGTTCCTGTAATTTCTTCTTGCTTCTCAAGGTGGAATGGCATCTCTAAGGGTTGAAATTTAAGATCTTTCTTCATAAATTCAGGCAGAATAGTGTTCATATACAATGCAAACGCCGTCTCAAGGCAAGAATACCAGTGGTGTTTCTGGTATTATAGCCGTGTCAGAAACGCCGAAGAGAACAACAATCAGTTACTAACTTAGCCTATTTTTTGTTTTTCAGTCAGTCCGCGGACTTTTGTATGTTGGTGAGATTAACTGAGTGAACCGATGTTATCCTTTGTTATTAGTGATTCTCTTCGAGAGACAGATACTGTGGGCATCAATATGTAATATGCAGCATATTGCTCATGAGGATTTTATATTGCGCTCTTACACGGGAATTTTAATATTGTTTGCATCAGATTTAATTACGTTTACTAGTACCATTCCTTCCACAAAAGAGTAATTTATCACGGTAGCCAGTAGTATATTAGAAATGTCATTGCAGAAATAGTGGTAGTGTTTGAGTGAAATATTTCTTTCAAAACATCTGTCCCCCAAAGTAAAAAGAAAGCTGTACAGTATACACAAAAACTAAATCAAGAATTGCATCGCACAGAATAAGATTCAAATGGGTTGTGCAACAAAGAAATTCAGTTTTTCTCTCTTCACTTTCTAATTTTTTTTGTTTTAAATTTTTTTTATCATGTTTATTAATTTTATCGTTTTATATCGTTCGTCAACTCCAAGTATTTCGTACACTGTATACAATTCTTCAATAACGTTCATATAATTTCCAGTTTTCGAAAACCTGCCTGTGAAAATGTTTTCCATTCTTTTCTTGTTTGGATGGAGAAGTGTACATCATGCAACGATATACTGGCTGTCAAACTCAAGATAGAGAACGCTCAATGAAAGGCATCTGCTGCATACCATTGTTCCCTAAGCCTCTTGTTTTCATTATCTAAATAATACTGGGGAATGCTAGAATAACTGGTACATGCGCTTTGCTTTGAGAGCGAATAAGTTCTAAAGGCACAGCAACCATCCTCAGACCTCATGTAAACACAATGACATCATGAATAATAATTGAGGTCCGTGCTTGTTATTACATCATGCATTATGTTATCACTCCTTCAATATTTGTTTATCTTTCGCTGCATACAAGTTCGTAAGACCAGCATGTCTAGAACATCTGCAATTCCATGTATCAAGCAGGTTTGTTCCTAGAAATCGGTCATGCAGTTTTCACTGCAATAAGTTCTTTGAATATCCATTGTTAAATGAAGTCACTTTTGTCCTACCAGAATTGGCAACCACCTATTAATTCTTCGTATATAATGGAAGTGCAATTCATTATAAATATAACTGAATTGCTAAATGAATAATTTCGTGAATAATTAAATTGAACTGTTATATTTATATATTTGAATTTATATATTCAAATTATATATTTGACGTGATATTATAAATGTTCCGTAATATTTCATGAAAATTAGTTTAGTATTCTTAGATTGCACTATTTATAAGTCATAAATATTTCAATATAATGAATCATTCCTTAAATTTTGAAACGATTGATGACCATTACAGACTTTTAAGTCTTATATTAAAAAATAAATTAAACACACACTATCATCTCACTTGTAAGAAAAAAGCAACTAAAGGCACTGGTATATTAATTGGGCATATTTTCTGGACAGTTTATCTGCTTTTCAGTAACGAAACCTGACTTGCAGGATGCTGCATAAACGAGAGTGTCAGTTTCATTGCATTTCCACGGAGGTATTATATGCTGATAGAAGAAAAAGGTTCCATACTATGAACGCTAATTATTTACAGACTTATTTGAATACTAACGCCAGTTTTTGTTTGTTTATTTCTTTCGCATGTATAGTATAAGAAGAAGTAAATATCTTCTGGAATAGCATATCATGTTTAACCTCAGCATCTAAAAAAAACTGAGCTTCTCCGACAACTGCCAACCGCAACTCATTGATTTGTCCAGCAGTCGAATGTTTCTCTATTTTTAGGAAGGGACGTGACCACCCTCCGATCTCGAGTCTTAGACTTTTCTATATAAGAAAAGCATATATGGGCTTTTCAATCGAACGTGAATTATCTGAGGTGAAAAAGCTTCCTTCTTAGAAATTCAGGCTTTTATCCACACATTGAAAAACCAGCCGAATAATACACGCTTTGACAGCAGCCTTAGGTCTTACAGCCTTTAACTGCTTTAGCTATAATATCAATGGCAACCAGCCAACATCCTAGCATATTTCTGTCCCTTGCCTTTTCTACCGATGCTTTTCTGCGGATCCAAGCTTGCACTAATGGTTTCGAAAATTGTGAATTCCCGAGCTGCTGTTGCTGCTGTAGTTAACATCACTTTGCTTAACATTTGTTGCAATTTCCGCAGCAGATATATCATTCAAAAACAATGAATAAATTTAATCTCTTTGTCTAACTTTTGTTCACTGGTGGTAACTTTGCCCTAGAGGTCGTCTGCGTTTCATTAATGGTGTGCTATTTTAAAAAAAATTCCACAGTGTGTGTGTGTGTGTGTGTGTGTGTGTGTGTGTGTGTGTGTGTGTGTGTGTGTGTGTGTGTGTGTGTGTGTGTGTGTGTGTGTGTGTGTGTGTGTGTGTGCATTCTAAATTATAGTTACCACCTAGTTCGTCTTGGAAGAATATCGAAGATCAGAAGCAAACTTTTGGATAGATAATTCATTAATAACATTTTCATCATTAATAAGGAAAACACTTCTGATGAACAATACGTGTGACATATCGTATTCGATCTAGATCAGCATCACCAAGAGTATTTCAAGTAAACTACTAAACTTCTTTCAGAAACGCTACTTTCTACGCAATTTCAACTTATTAGGAACTTGATTCCCACTTAGGAATTCTGCTGGATAGAATACAGTCCTTTCTCTTCTATTTTTTTTTTCTCAGATACTTCTCTCTCTCTCTCTCTCTCTCTCTCTCTTTCCCTCCTTCCCGCCTTTATCATATAATTCATCCCAATTTAAACTCACTTGGGACATTTCTGCCATTTCTTAGTTGATTCTGTGCATGTACTTAGTATCAAGTTTCTGTTACCTTCTATTCAGGATCAGGTTTCTCTCTTTGTTTCATGTTACTGACTTCTAGACACATCGAGATAATTCCGTTTCGCTAGGAATGCCTTCGTAGACTCAGCTATCAGTTATCGACCTCTCCGTTCGGCCTTGCTGAACTCTTTTTGCTAGTCTGCATTTTTCAGATAGCAAAACTATGCTTCCCCTCTTATAAAATCGACAGTCATATCTTTCTTTCTTTCTTTTCTATCTTTCGGTTGGTTTGAATTTTCCTACTTGTCACTGTGGATGTTTGTTGAGTTTTTAGTTCTAAATCATTATTTATCATATAACGAAGTTATTATTTGCGTGTTTTGAACCATTTTTATTCTATTATTGGAAACGGTCTCGTGTGTGTGTGTGTGTGCCCTTTTTAAACTTTTGAGATCCTTTTTTGTCAGTTTTAATCACTTGTTTATTTTTTCCACTGGGGTGCAACAGTTTCATATTCTTAATGATACATCTACTTGGTTAGATGCAGATTGACTTAGATACTATTCGTAGATCAGAGTATCTAACTTCAGATACTACTCACAAGCATTAGAATGTTTATTAAATAATACATAATTTACTAATGCTAATATCGATCAAACATTTTAACAGAACTATGTAATATCCGAGAATAATGACTGTGTATTGATGAGTTCCTAGCTGTCGTTTTATTTCCATTAGATATAACCAGTATATGTATCCAATATATATATACTGAGTCCGCAAGTAAGGTGCCAGTGGTGTACCGCAGGGATCAGTCCTTGGTCCGTTGTTATTTAATCTTTACCTTAATTACGTTGGGAAATATTTGATTGGAGAGAGAGAGAGCTATTTGTTCATGATGCAAAGAGGCAGGGTTATCAGAAATGCGGCTAATATGCAGTACTTGCAGAATACTCTGAATAAGCGGGAATTGAGGGCATGTGAAAATGGGATAATGTTAGAAGAAACTAACCAGGCTAGGATCTTGAAATTTTAGAAGATAGGAAGTTGAAGTTCAAGAGCCATGTAACAAAGTTTGCAGATACAACTCAGAGGATAAATGAAATGACGAAGCGAACATTTATGGAGAGTGGGGAGAGAACGAGAGGCCTGCCTATGGAGGTTGTGAGTGAAGTAGTATGAATGAATTAAAAAAACAGGTGATGTATCTTGAATTCATTAAGGCCTTCCTCGATGAGTCCCTAACTCCCTGGAGGTCTCTTGTAATAATAATCATGAAAACCAAATTTCCTCGTGCAACCTCATTGCTCACAGATAAATGCTGTTATACGAGTACAGTACACCTACCGTCAATAATAATAATTATTATGTAAAATATTTCTCTTTAAATGCTTACTATTCCTGTTCACATTGCATACAGTAAATTTATAGTTTTAAGTAAAAAAAAGTCTGGTTAATCGAATATATATTCAATTAATTCTCTTCCTGGAGCCCTCTGTTTACCCATCATCAATCATTCCCACTTCTTCGCACTGCGAACACTTCTCCACCTGTTTCATAGCAACCAGCATTAGCAGTTAAGACAAGAACATCTGCTAGACAGGATTCGCTTTCTCACGGTATCCGAACTAGTTACTATCTGTCTCACTGAATCATTCCGCAGCATTTGCTTTAAACTTAGGCGGGTAGGTGAAAGAAAAGTGAACCATTCGTTACAATGTGAAGAACGCGCTGCTAATAAATCCTCGTATACTTAAAATGACTGTCGATACTAGCCCATACCCAAAGTTTTTGTTATAAGTGTAATTATTTATCTATACTACTCTCAGAGTTTCATATAGCGAGTTCTTGATTACATTTAGAAACAATATGAATAATCCAGATTTGTGTCCAGATTTTTAACAGTGGACGAGTCATGCAACCAAACCATCCAGTGACTGGAAACCTCTTTTGAGAAGAGGAGAAACATAAGCTACAATATAGCAAAGTTTGTTTTCTTCCTGCCCATTCCAGGAAGCAATAATCCACAAAATCAATAAAATATTGACTATGTCCAAATAGAGATGATTTTATGTTCTGAAACATAAAATTCTTTATGAAGACTATTTGCATTTCAAATTGAAAATATTCAGTTGGATTAAATCCAACTGAATATTTTCAAAATTTTCTCTGATGTTATAGAGTTTTCGTACTTTGTTGGATTGGATTGTGTTTGAAGTACGTCCACGTGACTAAGATTATTTTATTATGCCTATTAATTGCATGGTTAGTTCTGGTTTGTCAGTTTTTTTGTTTTTTTTTGAATAAACAGGCAAACTGGAATACGTTTTGTAAAAGTTCCAAAGGTTGTAGACTGGATTTAAACCCATCCTTTCAAATCAAAAGAGCTCTTTCCGCGGTATTATTGGAATCAAAGCTGAAGTGAATCGAAATCATGAGGCCAGTATATTAGTTCTTTAACTGTGAGTGTTCTCTGGTTACTTTGAGGGCATAAAATCAGCCACCTCTATATATAAGGCCTTATAAGATCTTCATGTGAGACCTTTTAAATCCAACTTAAGCTCTTATAAATCTAACTTCAGAGCACCGTTGTTATTGACCGAGTTGCACAGGCTTTCACCGAAGAAAGACCATGCACTGCTTGTGTATTTTGTTTGTCTCTTAATTGCCTGCGGTTTGGTTGAGGAAATCTGAAGCTTCCAGAATGAATCCTGCTATGTACTCGTATGTATGTCTGAGAATGGGCAAACATGCATGCCATAGCGGGATTCAAACTAACAGAATATTGATCGAATAGCGGACCATTATTCCGCACGCCGGCTATTATTATAGATCCTTTAAATTGACACTTTAGCTTTATAAAATGTCCGAAGTTTTTCCAAATTTATTTTTGATGCCGTACCGCGTAATAGACCTGAAAATGGTTTGTTCTGTTTTTTTTTTATGTATTTGGAATTCTTAAGTACATTTATTTGCCTGATTTGTTTATTGGCCTAAATTTCTGTCTTTCCTGCAGAGAATAGCATCTTTATGAGGAGAAATATTAACTCATTCTCAATAACTCATCATCATCATCATCATGCGTGTCAAGAATTTAGGCCTAGCATGACCTGTTTCGGCCTTGGAAGTCATCGTTGAATCGTTTAAGAGGACCTCCTGGTTTTCTTTTTTCATAATGGAAAAAGAAATTCTCAATAACTGAAAAACTATTTCCAAGGTTATTTCAACTGCTATTAAGTTATTGGATCGAGGAGAATGTAGTACGCTTTCCTTACCACAAACGAAGATCTTTGTTTTCCTTTCTTTTGTGTTTGGTTTGGAGTGTTATTCAACCCAGAAAGAGACCTTAAAAAATGCAGGTGACAAACACACTAGCGTCTCAAATATTTTAATTTTCTTTCTGTTGCTGGTCATTCTCTTGTTTTCAGATTAATATGCACCTGTATGATGGGCGGAGGGTTATGATTTCTACGAAATCTTAGACCTGGATAATATAAATTTCTTAGTTGACACATGTTGAGTTGGCTAAGTAAACTTTGTTGCAAAATTATACGGATATTGAGTGTTTCAAAAAAAAAAAAAAACTTATTTTCACACACGCCATTCACTGTTTCACCTCTGTTCGCGATTACATTTACTAGAAAGTCAAACCATGGGATTGCAGTAAATGTTGGTAAACGATAATGAATATTTTGACCCATTATGTGACTACCAAAATGGTAGTCACATAAGTGACTTGTAGCAATGCTAGAAATGTTTACCTGGTCTTTGTCTGACATTCTAACTCTTCTCAGAAGTGTTATTCACAATCGACTGTGCTAGCTTATCTAAATTTTGCACCCCCCCATTTCCTTATATGACACAACTCTTGCATACCATCTTGATGCTCATCTGAATGTTTCAGAGAACGGATATAGCGTAGGAAACAGAAGCATCCTTACACCACCACTTTAATGACGCTGTTATTATCTGCTATCACATTCAAACACATCCATCTGGCTTGAAGGTCGTGCATCGTAATTCGTATTTCAAATGTCTATTCTCCAATCAAGGCGAGCTTTGTACCACAAAAGCCAAACTCGAAACAACGTGTGTTATAAATTAATACGCAATATTATTGCGCATATCTTTACAGCTGTGGACATTCTGAATTCCTGGCTGAGAGTCCACAAATAAACAGCTGGAGAAAAGCACAAACTTACTTGTGTACTTTTTTATAGTCTGTTTATGTCGTTTCCTGTTTCCTGGTTTTCTTGATATCCAGCATATAATGACGTCAACCACAGTTGATCTCAAATGCGATAATTGTGTTGTAGTCATAATGATATGGCGTCTTATTATAATACCTTGCTGACTCAATTAAACTTGAACCGTTTTCATTTCCAGTTTTGTGCTCATCTGCAGTCATTTAGTACACGTCCCTTTACCTTGATTTATTTAACCCACGTAGTGTGTCACTGGTACGCAACATTCTCGAAAAATGGAAGTGTCCGTATAACTTTTGCAACATACTATACACGCTACTAAATTATCACCAGATCTTAACTTAAAGGGAGAGAATTTATTTTAAATTGGTTACATCATTGTCTTACGATGTAGTGAGTCCTTTACTTCAGTTTATCAGAAATTCATATAACATGGCAGATATCTGTAACACTTAAAACGAGAGCTGCAACCTTAAATTCTGTGTATGTTTTTGCTTTTTTTGTTGTTATTGCTGTAGAGTCAGATGACTATATTTTTATCCTCGATTGTGCTGAAGATACAATTTAATTTTATGATTTTTTTTCTCATAAGTTAATTCCCTTTCTTGTAGATGATCAGTAGGTGTTCTTAGTTTAGAAGATAATTTCTCAATTTTATAACTAACCAAAAAATGGTATAACATTTTAAAAATATATCGTAATAGTCGTTTTAATTGATATTAAGAAGGCTAAATACGATGAAATACTTGTTTATAAAAGCAAAGTCGTTTTAGTTAACTGCCTGTTTTATTGTAAGATGATTATAAAATGTTTATAACATTTTCGTTATTGAAATATTAAATAAGAAATTTAAAAAAATTATTTAAATCAGTCTTTTTTTACACGTTTAAAATATTCGTTGTTTACACATTGAAAGTACCAGCAAAGTAGTGCTAAGATTTTAGCGCCTGAAAAAAAAATAATAACAATTCGACGCCTTTTTAAATTTGGCATTTGATTAAAACTACTCACTTAGAATTATTTCACCAAAAATCAACCGTTTTATTAATTTCAAACAGAATTAAAAACCAGTACCACACTTACTTTATTACTTCTTAAGGGAAAATGAAAAATACTTTTTTTTTTTTTTGCTTTCAACTTCGTCTGTAATTTTTTGTTCTTTTGATAATCCCATTTTCGATAAGACTGTGCACCGTATCATTAAGGATACTTTTGACGTCTCGAGGGACTATTCCAAGCACTTTCTTCATTCTACGGTTGTCGAAAATATATTCTTTTCCCACGTAATCCAAGATTAGTCTGACAGACTTGTCGAAAAAGCTGCTCAGCCAGAGAGCGAAGAAAGGAGCATTCCATATAGGAATGTTGTATCCTAGACAACTAAATTCGTTGTTTACAATATTAGCTACATCTTGCAGCCATAGATGACTGGAGCAGATTAGATGACGATGACCTGCAGCTTCCACTGTTGTCATTGCTTGTAGATGGGCCATGGCAACATCTCGAACATCGCAAAGGCAAAGGTGAAGTTTGGGAAGAAGAGGCATGGATCCATCAAATAATCGCTTGATTAATTCTACGCTTGTACTAACTGTTCCGTGCAAGACTGGACCGAGAACATAACCCGGATTAACCACAGCGAGTTCAAATCTCTTTTCCAGTGGTAATTTTTTGGCAAATTCCCAAGCTGCTCTTTCGGCAAACGTCTTACTCTTGGCATAGGCGTCTAAATCAGGCGAGTTGAGGTCACTCCAGTCGTCTTCATCGTACACTCTTCTCTCTTCTATATCTCCGCCGTGCACAGCGGCGATGGAACTTGTAAGCACCACGCGTTTGACTGTCCCTGATTGCGAACAAGCTTTTAAAACCCTTACGGTTCCTTCCACTGCTGGTTTTAGCAGCTCTTCCTCGAGAGTGGGTGGAGAGTTTGGGACAGGAGACGCAACATGCATAACGTATTTGCAGCCTCGCACAGCCGAGATCCATCCTTCATCTTTTGTAAGATCCACTTCAACCAACTCCAATGCATGTCGAGCATTAGGACACAAATTCTTAAGGACGCGAATCTTATCCTTGTTTTTGAGGTCTCTTACAGTTCCGCGCACTCTGTAACCTTCTTTCTGCAGTAACTGAATGAGATGGGAAGCTATGAAACCAGACGCACCCGTCACTAACACTCTACCGTCGTTCATAATGTTTTCTGCTTTTGCTAATGGAGTCTGTGTGCTATAATCTGGCGATGGCGGAAAGTGTATCCCCAGAAATACAGCTGATATATGTCAGGTCAAAAACCTAAGCAGTTCGTTTCCCACTACGTCAGAGGACATTACCCTTAACTAAGATCTAACGCATCCATTGTGTTACCGCAAGGACGCCTGCGATGGATGACACACTTTTCTTACGTA
Organism: Typopeltis vanoorti; assembly: GCF_054136105.1. Classification (NCBI taxonomy): domain Eukaryota; kingdom Metazoa; phylum Arthropoda; class Arachnida; order Uropygi; family Thelyphonidae; genus Typopeltis; species Typopeltis vanoorti. The sequence goes on from NC_143557.1 coordinate 42,032,013, forward strand.
ATAGCAATTATATTACGACAGGAAAACCTATTTATGATTAATGTCTTTGCACTACCTTGAACTTTCCTCTAGAAATTAAAGCGAAAGACGTTGTAATATGTTTTGATGGATTTCGCATATAAAAAAGAGTCCGAGTCTTGCATAAGAATGCTATTATATTATTGTTGTGCCACAAAATTTGAATAACTTTTTAGTTATGTTATTTGTTCTGATAATTCTGCGATATTGTACTGAAAAGTGTAGGAGTTAACAGCAACAAATATGTCAAGTTATCTTGTTTTTGCAATTAGAGATTTTTACTATAAGCAATAAACATCATCATTATGTAATTCTTACATATTTATTTGACGGGGCGTTGTCATTTTAGGATAAGACGATTCTTTGTATGCAATATTTACATTTATTATTATTAGTATTTTCTTTTAGTAGTATTTCTTAATACCTTCTCCCGTTATGATTACCATGTTTATCCACAGATCAATTTGCCTTTTATGACATTGGCTCCGTGGGGACGGAATTCTTACGAGTTCCTCACGTCACGAACGGGAATCGAACCCAGGTCTTTCCGACCAAAGGGTTTTATCTATTCCGACTGAGCTACGGAGGCTCTATATAATAACCAGGACAATAGTCAATAGGAAGAGAAATCGTGCCCATGATGACGTTTTTTTTTTTTTTTAAAGAGATACCTCTCAGAAACAATGCATTTCTTCATCCATTATTTGGAAATCATTTTAGTAATATCGGCTGAGGTTTGGATTTCTTTTAGTTTTTAGAATTTATAATACGTACATCATAAATGAATAAATTCTTGCGTGATTTCTTATAATTCTTACATGAGATCTGAATTACATAGCATAATACGATGATATCATTTTAGCGGATCATTAGTTTATTATTTGTTTTCATTATGATAATAACTGTGTTGCTTTGGACGCTACTAATAACAATCGACTCATTTATGGAATTTCCCTGTTTCGTAAGCAAACAGAATTGATTGGTATCGTCAGAAGCTATTTTGATGTGGTTTGTAGTTATTTCTGGCTGTCGGCTAATAACACGTGTTATTTCCGGATGCATGTAATGAATTCTACCATTCCCGAGAAATCTCCATTCTTTGGGTCAAGATAAAAGCGTTCAGCCCCCATTGCTAAGAGAGGGAAGTGTGCTCTTGAAAAATGATCTGTCAGCCTCACAACGGTGCTTTTCCGCCGTATTATACTTACAAGTGAAAGGACGCACAGAATGGACTGATATCACAATAGAGCGACGAAATTACAGAAGAAAATCTAGGCTGGAAAGCATCTCCCGAGAAATTTTTGTTTGGTTCTTTAGGAAGGTAATAGCAGTGTAAGATGAGAAAGCAAAGTACGGCGAAAGTACCGTGGCAAATATTGATGGCAAGAGTGAGATTTCAACCTTCTTTCTTTGTATATGCGTACTTTTATTCGCTGAGATAGCTTGACGATATCCTCTTAGCTACAGGGAACAAAGAAGTAAATTTCAGCCAGCCTTTCCTCTGTTTTCTTTAAAAGGAAAAAAAACGAAGCCTGATCCCTCCACAGAGTACCCAATCAACCGAATAAACTTCGCAAACACACTAGCATGGGAGATTTTCCACTCGCTGTTCTGTCAGAATGTATAAAGACCGTTGGGTTGTAAGTCTCACGAGATCTTTATTAATACTTTTAAGCAGCGCTTTCAGTTCTTATAGCAAAACGGAGGAAAAGTCATACAGAGGAAGCTCCCTTGGATTCAAGTAAACGTGCATATTTTTTTTTTTCATATTGTACACATGCGTAGGTCGAAGAATCAATTCTTATTTTGAAGAATATATCCACACACTAGTATTTATTGCCTGAGAAAGACAGTTTGGTATCTGATAAGTTTTTATTTCTTAAAGATGCACTTTATATAATTTTCACTTTATTTATTAGATGAGTTTCTCAAATTGTGTATTTGTTAGATTTGCATACCTTTCCGTTCATATGAATACACACGCACACACAACTCTTAAATGGTACACTTGACCGAATCAGGGAGTCAATGCTTGAAGAGGTATCTAGGTCAACCGGTGAATAATCTTATTATTGTTTTTGTGGTCTTCCAAGTGTGTCCTAATGTTATAGTAAAACAGTCAAAGTCGCAATCCGATGAGGAAATGGCTGAATTATTTTGTATTGCTTATGAAAGAATTCAAATATTCTACGTCTCTCCTAATTTCGAATTCATCCATAACAATTAAGAAAAAGGAAACACTTTTTCTTCAGTCAGTGGCAGTATTAAAAAAAAAAAAACTTCAGTAATAGTTATTACCAATTTCTAAAATAGCATATCTCCCCTCTGTCATTACATATGAAATGGAGACCGACCAGACTCCTTACCTTCTTTATCTAAAAATCTCAATAATCAAACAGCGAAGCTTATATATCTGAGCACTCTCAAGAGATTTATTCACGATTACAATATAAAGTAATAATCCCAGTGACGTTAAAGTTGTTTAGTTGATGTTACAATATTTTACTTTCCAAACTTTTTGAAGTCTGTTGTATTTCTTGGTCGTGTTAGTTAACTGGTAGTACATTTTACAATTCTGGAAATCAACTTAATGTTAAAACTAAAACTATAAAAATTATAACAGTTTTTCAAAAAAAAAAATGTTTTGCCATGAACATCAACTATGGTACTACGTGGATTTCTTAAATGTTGTAATCCGAAACTGCTGTTGGATTGGTTTTACGATTGACATGCTCAGATGCACTATTAAATACTTCTGACACTAATCTAAGCAATAAATATTAATGAACGGAAATTAGTAACTCCATTCTATCAAATTTGATTGTCTTTGTCGCTCTCCTAATTCTGTCAATAATTTTGAAAATGTTATCTAATACAAATATATTCGTAAGTAATCCGTTTTATGTTATTTATTATGATGTCTTAGGTCCCTATACGTCAAGTTATTTCAATGCTTCCAATTACCAGTTTTGTTGGATAAGTTGAGCGGAGACTGATGGAGATGCCAAGACATTTGCTACCAGTTACGATTTTAAAAATGTTCGTGTCTAATAGAATGCTTAATCCCCCTCCAAGATCTTTCCAAACAGTCTTGTCTACCTCACCAAATCTTCTACATGAGTTGTAGATGTTGATTAGCATTTTTGTTTTCAATATCCAGTGCAGCATCGCTCACGCAACCACTTGAAACTTCGTCTAATATGTTAGACGTTATAAGAATATCAAGTGAGTATCATCGTAATGTCTGTCTTAAGTTCCTCAAATTGCATTACTGTTTTCAACCTTTTATTCCAAGGATCTGCATTAATCACATCACTGAAATAATTCTTATAGATATAAAAATATTTATCCTCCATTTTACTCTGACTTTCCTAATTTAAGTCTTGGCTTTACAACAAGTGAACCAAAACAGTATTACAAGCGTATCGTTATTATCAAACCCCCAGCTGTATTTTCTGCTGTTTTTATAGAAATCGCCCATCGATTCCAAATTAGTGTGATATCAGAATTCCAAGTTACAAAACATAAATGAAATAAACTTGATACAAAAATAATTTTCCAAAGGGCAAAAACTGTGGAATTACTTTGCGCTCAGATGGCCCATGCTATATTGTTATATACTAAAATTAGTTGCAACTTCTACCACCCGTGCTTCTTTTTCAGCCACAATGATATCTCATTCTACTTTAGAGATATTAGTTCGAATACATTCTGTTTCTAATGGAGACACTAAACTTTATTATTCATTTATGCCTTTCTGTGATCATAAAAATACATTAAATTCAGTTGAAACTAAATTTCGTACTGTATGAAATCTTTCAAACTAATAAATGGTCGCTAGTATGGATGTAGCCATTATTGATTCATAAAGATGTTTATGGATCGTGGTTGTTCATGAAATATTTAAAATATTTGATCAGATTGTCATTTTTTTTCAATAGACCCTATTTTATTGTCGTTCGTTTTCATTTAACTGTCATTTTTATCTCTGCATATTGCTCATCTACAACCTAAAGATATACAAACATCCATTGAACAATGGAATTCGAACCCATCACTTGCAGATTGGTGCATTGACAGTGTTCAGCCATGTAGCGAGGCCGTCTATTTCAATTGCTTTTAGGTCAGTTGCTTTTTCAGAAGCATAGGATGCCATATCAGTGATTCAGCTTAATTTATCAACAATCAGATAGTTTGATGGTACTATTTTTCTTTATACAGACCTCAAGCACACTTCACCAAACTTATAAGCAATCACGAAAATAAATTACGTCTCAGACAAAGAATAATATCCTGATTGCGCCATGCAAAATCGACCCATAGAATCAGAAGCAGACTGAAGAGAGAATGAACATTTTTCAGAAATATCAAGGCGGTGATTTAGGAGAACACAAATGAAAAATGTAAATCTTTTTTTACGATGGCATTCATAAATATTTATCTGTTTTACAACATGGAAAGTTGAATATCCGAGCAATCATAAACTGCATCGCTTTCATCGAAAACAGTGCAGCTGTCATAATGATAGAATCCGCAATCAAAGAAATGCTATTAGATGGATTGTTTCTTTATTTTTATTACACTCATCTCTGTTATTTTCTGTTTCTATAACTTAAACTTGATGGTTAGATATCGTTGATGTCTTTGTTCCGACATCACCATATACCATATTCAATGCCTGTAACTATGAAACCGTCCTGAGATTAAGTAATAAAAAGTTATGAAACGGAAGAGCTCAAATTATTCGATGCATTATACAACATCTTTGCAATATAGTTGTTTACAGTTACAAGTGCTGGAGAACACGAATAAATATAAATAAATAATGCAAAGAGCGCATTCATTTTCTTCCACCTCTGCTTTCATCCCGTTTCTATGGTTCCCATTTGTTCTTATCGAGAATTTCGTTTCCGAAATAACAGAATTCGTTAAAACTGAATACAAATGCCCTTTTAAACACTCTCTGATGCTGCTCAACGTTTATTTACTTTTTTATGCAGTGGAAAAACTGTTATTCACAAAGGTTTGTAGAAAAGACCATTTTTATAAAAGAATATCGAAAATGGAAGAGTCTCTCTCTCTCTCTCTCTCTCTATTTTATTTAGATAATAAAACCCTCCGTATGCTGTTTTAAAGAATGTTAAAATATTGAAAACAATGTATTCTGTTTAAGCTACTGAAATAAGAGTTTAATTCCTTGACTGAATTCTCACTCTACCTAAGCTACGTCTTACGCAATCGTCCGAAAATTCTATTGCCATTGCATCACAGAGATCGATCATCAACATTTTATTGCCATCACAAGAGGAATCCGCTACCTTCACAGCTATTTACTATAACTGTCAAGGATTTTTATCCTTGATAATGATTGATTAGTTTTCCTCCCTTATCAACGTCAATATTATAGCCTTATTTTCGTTCATTTCATTGCATTTTGTTAAATGGCTGTTAGTCCGACACAACAGTATGACATGTCCATTGTACGTGATTAAAAATGAACAAAAGATGTATGTTAAACACTGGAAAACTAGCATGTTCTTTTCCAGACAATTCTTAAGTTCTTTTCTTTATCTCCTGACAACTTTTCTGTAATCGAATAGCGTTTATAGCGGTTCAGTGGAGGAGAAAATTGTTTTACATTAATAGCTTCTTTTCTCTGATACAATTTCTTTTCGTTGATTGCTACAACACGTCTCCTCGGAGTATGCTGCCCGAACTCTTTCCCCTGGTAACCCCAGATTCTCTGTTCACCAGTTCGTGTAACCGGAAGTTATTTTCTGGAACCAATTGCTCGTAACTGCGTGAGTTTCTCCCGCATCGACGACCAGATTATGCTAATTTCTTCTTCTTTGTATGAAGAGATTAAACACGAGTTAACTGTATGTGTAGATACTGCTATTTGGTCATTGCGAAATAGGTATTTATTTTAGTATCGCAACCTTAAGCTGCAATATACAGCCTCTGCCTGTCAATTGTCAATCTCACCTTCTTATGATGGGCCTGTTTCCACAAAAGAGGCTCTGGCGTTATCGACGATCATTACCCAAAGTAATATCTTTCTAGTTGTAGGAAATATCACCTAGATAGCTGTCATCATCATAAGCAAATAAAAATATAATTTCATAAAAATCCATATATTTTAGGCCAGTGATATATTGAAATTTCTAGTCCAAGTTGTGATTTTTCTTATCATTTAGAGACCCGATAAGTTGACTTATTTTGGGTGATCCAGTGAAACCTTCCTGTTTTACCCTACAGGCTGTGGTTGAAAGTAAACCACGTGTTACAAAAGAACCATTTTCTAATAATAAAATCCTACGTACACAAAATTTGAATATCTGAGTGCATTTTACTTAACATTTCTTGCTAAATAAATATATTTAGTTATGGATTATTTAGATTAGATAAGAGTTTATTAGATTTAATTATATAGGTTATATAGAATACATTAGATTATATTTTGGATTGTATTTATTTATTTCCTCCAGTAAATATACTGGAACTTATTTTGCTAATGTAGAAAGTTTCTCGCCAGAACGAATATAATTCTTTCAGTAGCTGAAAAGAAAGAATATCGTAAAAATAAACGCTCGCTCTTTCCAATAAATAGAGTTGAAAATAATGGTTCGAATCACAATGACAGAATCTAATAGAAGTAGGATTCGTAAGTGTTTTTTCATGGTTTGTGATCACCAATAAAAAATAAAAAAGAAGACACAAACCATTTTTCACCATTGATTATTATTTGGTAAACTTCTTTTTTGACAAATGTTTTCCTAGATGCAAAACCTGAAGTCACAAGAACACACGATGGAACTTTTTGTTTAAAAAAAAAAATTAAAACTGTCATCTTTTTGATATATGTAGCGTAATTTTAAATTTCTGTGTCATAAAAAAGAAATATTTCCTACCACAAGAACGGTAGATTTTTTTAAATATTTGTTTCATAATGGATTATGAAAGATAACTGCTTCGTGTGTGTGTGTGTGTGTGTGTGTGTGTGTGTGTGTGTGTGTGTGTGTGTGTGTGTGTGTGTGTGTGTGTGTGCGCGCGCGCGCGCGCGTGTGAGAGAGAGAGAGAGAGAGAGAGATTAATTGCACTGTTTCATTTGTTGTTTATGTCATTTTTAATCGCGCATTATTAATAGTTCATCCCTTGTTTCCTGACGTGTTTATACCAACACTGCTCTCTCTGGGACTTATAATACATTTCGCTAAGCTCGGAACTAAATTGATGTCAGTAAAGATGTTAGCATACCGGCGCAGTAACTTCCATCATTTCAGGTTTATGCAGATCAGATGATACTTACAGATTCTATTCTAGAGCAACTTTTTCTAAACTTTTATTTAGCCCACTCCAGAGTTAGTCGATCATTGGCACGGGCGAGTAGGGATTTTTCCAAATTCCTTAATTTGGGAAGATGATTTCCAAATTAAGAAATATATCCTAAACCGATCAACTGAATTTTACATAGACAACCTCCGTTCATAGCTGTAGCTCACCTGTCTATTGTTCCAGTGCTAACAGTGGAAGTCATTAGTGACATTGGTTTGATTTAATGTCTTGCACCGATCTGTGATTAACGATGTTACTTGAAACGAAGCAGAACCTAGACCTGTCTCGTCAACTCATTTCTGAAATTTGAATTGTGGTCGTACAGAGCTCAACGATGGAGACGTAAATGTCATTATCTAATTGCAACTAACTTCGGAAAATAATTAATAACGTGTGTGCCGAATTGGTAATTAGCGAGCCACCAGGTGGCGTGATTGATGATGATATAATGAGCCCTTTAATTGAGTATAAACAATGCATTAACAGTGGCTAATGTTCTGTGAACATCTTTTTAAATGATAATTAACGCTCTTCGTGACTTTTGCCATCTGCGCCAGTCTTCTTTATAAGTGAGGGATCTTCTCAATGCCTTAATCTTTCCGTTATCACACGCAGCAACCTGCTGTTCTTAATGCGCGCTGAGAACATATTTAGCAGCTTATCCACGTACAACAAAGTAAACTTCAATTCCTATAATTTTATCACTTGTAAGTTCTCTGTTTTTCTTTTAACTTAGCAGAGAAAGAGAACTCTGTTCATTATTATACATCCTAATGTGATTCCCAGTTCACAACAGCATTATAAAAATAAAGGAAAAAATGTGTTGTCTTGTCATCGTCTATTTCATATCAAGGTCTTTTCCAACGCGTGTTGAAATTAAATAACACATCAATCTAAGCTCTTTCTTGTCGTTGCTAATTTTTCTGCAAACGTCAACACGGAATGGTTCTTCTAAAAACGACGTGGAAAGATTATATATATATAAATGTGTGTGTGTGTGTGTGTGTGTGTGTGTGTGTGTGTGTGTGTGTGTGTGTGTGTGTGTGTGTGTGTGTGTGTGTGTGTGTGTGTGTGTGTAGAAAGTATTTTACCTTGGGTATATAATAAATGTTAAAGATACCAAACTATTTTAAACCTGGTTTTACTCCATTTCCCAAGTAAGCAAACAGACAATCGAGTCAAGTTTGCGCCTGCACGTATTGGAAGTCTAACTGACCCTCAAAGTAGTGCAAGACCAAGGCAACTCATGGTAAAAGTAGAATAAGCTCTGATCACATAGGAGATGTGCTTTGCATTAAGGGTAAATATTAAGATTAGTGATCAGAGCTTATTCTACTTTTACCATGAGTTGCCTTGGTCTTGCACTACTGGTAGGCCGTTGGTCGGAAAGATCTGGGTTCGATTCCCGTCAGTGACGTGAGGAGGAACTTTTATCTGGTCTCTTTCGACGTAAGAAGAATGGTGAACTACCCTGTAAAAATCTCACCAGGAATACCTTGTGGCCAATGCCTACAAAGTCACCTACGGTCGGAAACGACTGAAAAGGGAAAACCACCAGTAGTAGTAGTATTTATTTCGAATACTACAGACCGATCTAAAAATCACGTGAAGTAAAAGAAAAGGATGTACTGTAAACGACTATTGCAGCACAACAACTCAAGCATCCAAAATAAACTGACGTCGTTAAAATATGACAACAAAATTGTGGAACAAATTTCAAGAAGGAGACTAAATAAACGTAAATATAGCATACAAATTTTGCGAGTCTATGGATTTTCCTAAGCCAAAGAGAAGATCTGAGTTTTACCATCCGAAGGACGTCGTCTTTGACGACTCACCTGCGGAGACTGAATTGGCCAGTAGTATCCGTTTGTACTCCTGTTATCAGAGGTGAGATTCCAATCTGAACCGGCAGAAGCAACTTCGCCGCACGAAGTGGTTGGCCATCTTGATCTAGAAATTCGAAACTTTCCGCTTGCTTGTTGGCATTTAATAGAAAACATTTCCGGGAACGTAACATCTCTAATCTTAGCCAAAGATATTTGAGTTTATAAAATATTTATTCTCAATAATTTTTGCAGAGTGTATCTATTACCTTCTTGATCAAATGAGAGTTTTTCATTTGTAAATGTGAAATGATCTCAGTCACGAATTCAGTATAGACTATGGATTCGTCAATGAAGGGATATTTTTATAAATGCTTATTTAGTCATCATAAAATAGTTTTATTATACACTTATTTATCCTGAAATTCGAAAGTCTAATAAATATAATAAAAGGGGAACACACGCAATCCTTCAAAATTGTGTACTCTGTTATCAGTGTATTTTAGACATCATTTCGATATAAATGATTTCTGATAAAATTGTTTATGGTAGAAATTACTAAGCGCATGCTTGTTAAGTGGACAGTAGAAACAGCGAGAGAATTGTCGGATTAACTTAAGCCACTTCTGAACATTAAAGTCGCTGACGTGAAAAAAAACAAAAAGTAAAACGGGAGTAAACTGGATAGACGATGATGATATCTAATACGGATCCACTCTTGAAATCATAGCACGTGTCATCTCTAGTGTTAATACCACATTAGATGAACACGTGCTGTTCTCAAACAGACTACCTACCGATTCGCATCCTTGTGACCTGTCGTCTCATTTCATGGATAGCATTACCTGCACTCAGACGTCTCGTTTCCTAGACCACAGGAGGTACAGACGTTAGCAAGAGCCTTTCACTTCTAGCGGGTCTTTTCCTGAGATTTCTTTTTGATATACATTTGCACAATCAAGTGATGCGTGCTGTACATGATTGTGCAAAATACTTTGCATGTTTGGATACATGCAAAGTATTAATGTGATGGATTTTGATTTTCCTGCATCTGAACTTACATGTAACATAATGAAATTGTCGTTTTTTATAAAGAGTCACCTCACAAGATATTTTTAAATTAACACCTTCATGATAAAACAGTTTCCTGGGCATAACGTTGCAGAGCAAACATCCGTCGTTTTCCCACTATTATTTCTAGAAAAATTCCGAATAAAAATGAATTTTCTCTCTCTCTCCCATTAGTACTTGGAATGGGCGGTTTATGCAAAATCTAATGATTATTGTGCGGCGTTAAAAATATCTGAAAATAAATGCGAATAACCGAGACTTAATTAAAGATAGATAACATTTTTCCTTTCACAAATATTTAGCGTTTTTTCTTCTAATTTTAACAGTATCACAACCCGGAGCTAGAATACAATTAATTTTAGTAATTTGCAGAAGGTAATGAACAGATTGGGAACAATGAAACGAGGAGATCCATCAGAACTGGTAATTAATCTATAATTGAATCGCAATAATGACCTTGATTCTGTAAATGTATTTTTTTTTCCCTCTGTCGTCTGCGATAATGTACGTGATGATCAATGCACGAGACGCCATTTGGCAGTGAAATGAGCATAAATGAATTGTTTCGTGTACAACAACAAAAGTTAGCTTACATGATTAATGACATGCTAGAAGTTAGGCGGAGACACAACAAATAGCATGCACTTTTCCAACAGACTGCTTTGCCAACAAATTTTCTAGAGATGAAGATAGGGGACGGAAGAGAAAATGAATTAGAATCAGAAAAAATGAGATGTTTCTAATTATAATTTTTTTTCGGGCCAATCCAATCTGTGAAATAAGTCATTTCCATTGCATTTGTTATTAACCTTGGGAGCAAGATTTCATCATCATTTTTAATTATATTGCATTCCTCTCTCTCTCTCTCTCTCTCTCTCTCACACACACACACACACACACATACACATGCAAATATAAATGTATACATTTTTATCAATGTTTACATATATAAAAGTATATACGTGTAGATACATGCACAACTGGATAGAATGCAAGTTTTATTATCTCCTTGCAATATTTCTCAATTCTATCATCAACCTTAATGGGATGATTCATTTGAGCGATGTATACGGAAATCAAATCAGCGTAATTAAGATTCATATTCATGTTAGTTCATATAAAATAGCCCGATTTAGGAAGTGAGTTTTCCTATTTTCAGTCCAAAAGCTAACAACGAACTACATTTTTACCTGTATATGAAAACATTTTCATGAGCCAAATAACTAAAAAGATGATGTTTCATGATTTTTATGAAAAATGAGTTTATTGTTATATATTTTAATTTCTTTATGATTTAATTTTTTTTATTCCGTTTATGATTTTTTGATATTTATGCTTCTTATGAAAACATTTTGATACTGAAGGGAATAAAATTCTGACGTAACATTTTACAAAAGTGCTGCTTACTTCTATATACATCCTTTATTGACTGCAAACTTTAAAAAAAAAATTAACATATAAAGACGTAAAATCACCGAACTGGGTCACCACGCTGCTGCTGCTTGAAAATGTTGTAAATTTCAGTGCCTATCTGTCGTCCTCCGGGCTAGTTGCTGATGATGTATCTTTATCGGTCATGTGTTGCCTGAAGTTTTCTTTCTTAGGCGAGTGCGACCTCTTTCTTCTTAATGTGTCAACACTCCAACCATAAATCTTACATTATATTGTTATCCTACTACTCGACGCTTAGTGCAGCCTTTCTGGATAGCGCCATCTACAGTGTGTATGTATAGAAATGAGCAGGATAGAAGAAAGTCATTTTTACTCTTTAAATCACGAGTTCCCTTTGTAAGAACGTCAGAAAATAAAGCTTCTTAACCCAAGGAATTTCTGCATCGCTTTTAAAAAAAACTGTTTTAATGAAAAAGAAAATCTCCGGCTCTTTTCTGTCAAGTTGCTGGTCGATTCATTTATCTACACTTGGTTTGATCCAGATATATTTCAAGCTCTTTCTTTCTCTTAAATCCTCGCCGAAGAAATTCCCATTTTTTTCCCCCGATGACTAATCTCCAAAAAAAAAAAAAAAAAAATTAAAGGTGTTCTTGCGCTTGCTGTTAGGAGACCTGACTTGTCTCGCGACAGCTGACAGAACTTTGTACGCTGCCAAAATCGATAGGAATCAGTTAAATAGAGCCGAGCAGCACCATTGATCGGGCATTGCAGACAAGGCAGGTGGAACGGGAAGGTCGAATGTGTGTGAAAAATTATTGAAGGTATTTCGCGCATTCTGAGCATTGGATTAAAAAGAGATTTATAGATCAGAATTAAATTTCACGTCATATTTCTAGGAGGCATTTTTTCGTAGCTTGGCGATAATTCACGGCACAAGAAAGAAGACTGATTTTCGGTTGCATCACTTTTAAGCTCTCCAAATGACAGCCGAATTTCATTTAACGACAATCGTGTAACAAATCGCCTAAACACTAATTCACCAATCTCTTTGACCATCTTTTTCTCTTTAAATCGCATTCTACCTCTTTCTCCATTTTAACTTTTTTTTCTCGTTTTCGTTCAAATACTGTCTAGGTCTGAGGAACCTTTTACAACTGAAGACAGTTTATCAGTTAAACCTCATATGGGGTTTTTTCTTCACGAATTCGGATTTTTCCGTGC